>NC_035448.2:129251143-129516164 GCF_002127325.2 Helianthus annuus | reverse complement strand
AAACCTCGGGTATTCAGAAATGACAGGAAGATCCTCGATCTTCGGCTTTGGTTCTTCAATTATCACCTGAGCCATGTAAATTACACAGCCTCTGTTCAAACACCTTGAAGCTTTCAGCATAGATACGTCTTCGGGCAATCCGAAATGCGTATTCCCTCGAATGGTAAGAGATTCACCACTCGGAGTCTTTAAAACTATCTGTCTTTTGCCGCAAATGATTTGGGCCTGGTTATGGGATAAACAGTCCATGCCTAGCACGATGTCAAAACCCGCCAATTTGAAGGGAAGTAGAGATAAAGGAAAAGAATGGTTCCTAATGGACATTTCACATCCTTCTAGAACAGTAGAGACGGTTTCTATCGTGCCGTCTGCTAACTCTACTTCGTATTTCACGTCAAGGGTTTTGATTGGCATATTTAGTAGTTGGCAAAATTTCTGGTCTACAAAGGATTTATCAGCGCCAGAATCGAACAGTACTCTTGCAAATATATTATTTACGAGAAAAGTACCTGTAAGCACATTGTCGTCCTTAACCGCTTCCTTTGCATCCAAGCGAAAAACTCTCGCATTCGACTTCTTCGTCTCTTCCGCCTTCTTGGCATACTTCGGGCAATTACTCTTTATGTGCCCCTTTTCGTTACAATTAAAGCAGGTTGCATCCTTTATCTTTTTTGCACTCCACTGTCTTATGATCCTTGGACTTGCATAGCCCACAGGGTGGAGTCTTTTGTTGCGACTGTGAACCAGACGCAAACCTACACTTCCTGGAGTGAGGTTTCTTGCAGACCTTGCAGTGAGGTCTTCCATCAGCTTGCCCCTCCTTCCTTGCCTCCGATCCTTTCTTGCCCTCACCGTTTCCACGGTGCTTTTTCCCAGACTTTCGTGAGGTATCATCCTCACGTTTTCGTTTTTCAGCCTCCTTGCTCCTTTGTGCCCTCAGACGGACAGCAT
This sequence comes from Helianthus annuus, assembly GCF_002127325.2. NCBI lineage: Eukaryota > Viridiplantae > Streptophyta > Magnoliopsida > Asterales > Asteraceae > Helianthus > Helianthus annuus. The sequence goes on along the minus strand of NC_035448.2, from coordinate 129,515,213 downwards.
CAAGTGTAAGAGACAAGGAGAGGTCAGTAACTGACCTGAAGGTCGTTGGCCTAGAGGCCTTTACGCTGGCCTTGATCGCCGGCTCTAAGCCCCCAATGAAACGGGCAATCCTTCTAGGTTCTGGTGTCACAAGATATGGCACCAGGCGTGACATAGTGTTAAAACTTGTCAGATATGCTTGACAATCCAGGTTTGTCATCACTAGTGAGACAAAATCTGCCTCAATCTTCTCAACCTCGTGCTGAGGGCAGTAGTTTTCTTTTATGAGGGTAATAAACTCCCCCCATGACATTTTGTACAAGGCAGACTTACCTGAAGCCTGCACCAGAGCTCTCCACCATGCCAGGGCCTCGCCCTTGAATGACTGGGACACAAACTTAACCACGTCCCTCTCTGCACACCCGCTGATGTCCACGATAGTGTCCATCTCATCCAGCCAGGTGATACAGTCCACAGCACCTTTCTCCCCTGTAAATTCACGGGGCTTACATGATACAAAGTATTTGTAGGTGCAACCCTTAGCACTTGACGCATCAGTATATTCTCTATCGCGATGAACGCTGTGCTCAGTAGACGAGTGCTTGTCGTCATCTTTCTTGGGTTCAGAGGGTGGTTTGGAGTGTGTCTTTGGTTTAGAGGGTGGTTTTGACACTGTTCTGCCCTGTGACTCAGTATGTTGACGATCAATAGCTGCCTGAACAGCATTGTCAATCAGAGCCTTCAGTTGTGCGCCTGTTAAGTGCACTGACGCGTTGTCATAGTCATCTTCATTTGTGTGGTTGTTCTCTCCATTGGGATCCGCCATTGTAACTTGAATCTGTTACAGAAGATAACAAAATTTTAATTTAGGAGATTATTATATGATTGTCTTTTATGACAATTTGTCAACCATGGTACAGAGACCATATTTGGTTAACTTTTTATTTCATTAAATATTAGGATTTGAATATATCCTATTTTAACTATATAAATAGTATTGGCGGCATAAAGCCTAATCATGATGATGTTTTATAATGTTAGCCGAGATTTCAGAGAATCAAAGGCATAGAGAGTTGAACCGTAGTTCTTTTATCTCTTTCTGACAGAGAGTCATAGACTACCACTGCCTTTTGTCTTTATAAGACAATTATTATGGCCCATAGGCACTACACCTCTAATGGATGTCTTAATATGGTTGGCCCGTAGGCACTACATCACTAATGGATGTTTTAATAATATTGGCCCGTAGGCACTACATCACAAATGGATGTTTTAATAATACTGGCCCGTAGGCACTACATCACTAATGGATGTTTTAATAATTCTGGCCCGTAGGCACTGCATCACTAATGGATGTTTTAATAATACTGGCCCGTAGGCACTACATCACTAATGGATGTTTTAATAATTCTGGCCCGTAGGCACTGCATCACTAATGGATGTTTTAATAATCCTGGCCCGTAGGCACTGCATCACTAATGGATGTTTTAATAATACTGGCCCGTAGGCATTGCATCACTAATGGATGTCTTTATAATATTGATCACCTTCATTGGTGATTTAACCCACGATTTATATATCATTTAGTTGGGTTTTGAAATCCTTAAAGGATTATTGTATAAGAATGACGTGCGTGATTATAACGAATCACATCTGCCATGAATGTTAACATGCGTACAGAGGTTAACAGGGAATCAGAATCTTTTCAGTTAGGACGTACCATCTTGACTAGATCTTAACAGACCCCAAGCTAGGTTTCACCTTTTAAGATTCTTTATTTAGGCAGATCAATATAAAAGGAATGGTTTTGATTTATTTTTATATATATTAAAACAAAACTCATAACATACATTCCAAAATCTCAAATACAATTACATATTGCCCTAAACGGGTCTTTCAAATAATACATACCTCCATAGAGGTTTTAAAATAAGTGACAAGTCCACGCAGGGACTAATACAAGATAGGTGTCCATGCAAGGACTAAATATAAGTCCACGTAGGGACTGAAATATGATAAGTTGTCCACACAGGGACTTGTTTTAAAGTAGAAATTACATTAGTACAACTATTAAGGGCTAGTGGTCACGTTTCTTCTTTTTGCCCTTTAGTAGGTTCGCCAAGCCCTTGAGAAATCCTCGGTGGCTTTTCTTTTCTTCCTCGAACTCTCTCTCCACACGATCTAGTTGATGGAGTATTTCTTCCTATTCAGGAGGAGAGAATCGTGGTTGTGGCGCTTGATGCGGAACTGGAGGTCTGGGAGGTATTGGATACCCATGAGCTGAGTAATCCGGTGGTCCCATGTTTCCATGTGCTCCGTCAGGGTAGCGCGCATTATATCTTGCCGACACCACATATGGGTCGCGCTCATAGCCGTAGTTGTATTGTGCTTATGACGGTTCAAACGGGTTGTAAGCCGTTGGACCTGTGTAAGCTGGTATGGGTTGGTCATACCCAAATGGTGGCGAATTTCGTGCAGTAGGTGCGGAGTTCGCCTCCTGTATAGGACTTGAAGGTCCTTCTTCTTGTAGTGGCGGATAGTGGCTACTACTAGAATGTCGAGGAGTGCTGAAGTGGATACCTCCTCCTCCTCGTGTAGACATACGAGCATTTGTCCTCCTACGCCTCGGCGGATCAGGTATTACTGGTTGCGCCGGTGGCGGAGGTGGTGGCGTAACTGCCTCAAAGCGTGAATCCTCAGAGGGATCCTGTGGATGTCTCGGTTGTTGAGATGTTTGTTGAGATGGCGTATAGTACCATTCATGTCGGTCAAACATCGCTTGGAAACTGTCAGGTCCTTGATAGGGCGTTCCATGGAAGGATGACCCATCAGAAACTTCTATCGGATGCGTGGGCGTACCACGAGCTGGTTCAGTAGGATCCTCATCTTCCTCCATGGGATCTTCAGAAAAGTGGTCTTGTGGACCTAGCGGAACAAATCCTGAAGGTTCCTGTATGTAGTCAGCCGGATTGAACTGACCTATGTAGTAGGGAGTAGGGTCGTCGTAATTCCGGTGCGAAACCGAACGTTGTAGAGGTATGAAGGAAGGTTGTGGGTTGTTAGGATCATTTTCTGAATCTGGCCCAAAGGAATGCCGGTAGGATGGCGTTGAGCTGTGCGAAGTGGAATGCCTCGCGGGTTCGTAAAGATCTCTTCGTCGTTGTGGCTCTTCGCTCCGTGTCATCGAAGGATGTCTTGTACCAGATGGTCCAGCTTCTTTATCGTGATGTGTCACGATTTCTCCTCGGCCTCTTCTTCCCCTTCCTCTTCCTCGGAATATAACAGGTGGCATTTTCCTGCTCCAAAATTTATTAAAAATCAATCGAAAATAAAGACAAAAAGGAGTAATAATCCGAATTTGTCCTAAGTTATTGTCTAGACTCAAGTATGTGCAATTGTGTCATTGAGATTAAACACATCAGGATAGTGTTTAATTCACTCAATGTTGGCTCTGATACCAACCTGTCACACCCCGATTTCCACGTGTCTCACCGGTGGGCCCGGTGGGGGATTACCGTGACGATGTTGGCAACAATATAGTCAAACCACACAATTATATTATGCACAGCGGAAGCATAAGTTAAATATATAAATTTCAACCTCTGATCGTAATATCAAAATGTATTACAGGGGTTGAATATATCCACAGCGGATCGTAAGTAAACATAAAGTATTGTTCCATCAGATACTGCAATCAAGCTTGCGAGGCTTATCCCGACGCTAGGGAGCTAATACCAGCCAATTACGTTTAGGTACCTGCACTTAATCTTTTTGGGGAAAATACGTCAGTTTACACTGGTAAATACATTCAACTGACACATTTGAAAATGTTTATTAAAATTGATTTGAATGCACAAGGCACAAACTCTTTTATAACTTGGGAAAATTCATAATGATCTTGTGAACGTTTTACATGTTCTTTTATGCGTTCAGTAGCCCGGGTCGTGCCGGGTTAAAGATTTATAGACACACCACGTTTGCGTAAAACCGTAGTATGAAAACCAACGGCTACGTCTTTTAATTTTTAATGTCGACACTTTATACCGGGTGTACGCCTACACCGGGATGTCGATGGTCGTGGCCATTTCGTAAAATGATGCCAAGAATATCCGGGACAACGGTCATTAAACCCCCCAAAGGCTTATAAGCAACAAAACTGTTTAAATGAGCCGATCATATTTAATCAATTAACCACCTAAGCGATGGAATTATATAATGCTCAATCAAGCGGTATTAATATACCGTAACCCAAGCCCATATAGGGGAAATAAGTTAAAGTATTTACCTTTGCAAGTATAAATCCTTAATTTAGATCAAGTCACCGATAGCTTTTACTGGGGCTCCTAATCTGGAACGAAGGTTTTAATTAACCTCTTAGAATCCTAACGGTCCTTGTATTAGCCGTAGCTTAAACCGGTTGATTCCGATATATAGATATGGTTAATTCGCACGAAAAGGCGAAAACCGAGAATGGAGTATGATTTGGACCCAACAAGTTCAGAGACTTGTTTTATATGGGTTTCTAGTTCATACTCTGGATTTTGGGGTTCAAATAATATAATTTGACCCATATCGGCTATTGCACGAAAACTAGTTCCATGGGCCGTACCGTGTGCGCAAATAGGCGAAACGGTTAACCATAAGTGTCCTACGCTTATTTCCTAAGTCAATATGCCTTAAAAGTATTTTGGTATCAGTAGGATACCTTCCGTAATGCCCGTAACGAGTTTAAGTTAATATTATGCCCCGTAGGGGCTTTTCGGTCATTTTAAAGACTTTAAAAGGGATTTTCGAGTTCTACAGGAAATCTGAGTTTCCCGAACAGCTTATAAAGCTTAAAATACTTTATTTATTATTTAAAACCAGTAGCAACTGGAATCGGGTCAAAAGACCTTGTAGAACTCATGTTTTGGCCGAAAAGGGCATATTCGGTATTAACCGAACCGTAGCCATAACCGCAGGTTATGAGCAAGGTAAAAATTATTAAAAATCTCTAAAATTCCCAAAATATTATTTTACCACAGTGGGTAAAAGTTTTGGTGATGAAAACTTGGGTTAGATGGGCGTTATGCTAATTGCGCCGTTAATTATAAAACTTTCTTAAAAGTGCGCCTTTTAGCATAACTCTCATTCTAGACCTCGGATTGACGTGAAACTTTAAGGACATGCTTATAATTTAATAAGCAAGGTTTTGGTCCGTTCACGTGTCCGAAATACTCGTTTTAATTTTAAAAGGCCGTTACGGTCAACTTTTAGGCGAATGACGGAAATACGTAAAAGACTCGGATAACTCATGAACCGACCACAGAGGCGTATACCAACATGTGACCTGGTCCTAAGAGAGTCCTAAGGTATATTTATACCTCACTAAAACGGGTCAGAACTGAAGTCAAAGCAAAAGTCAAACTTATGCGACTTTCGGTTCCGAACCGGTTCAATATAGCAAATGATCGATTCAAACGAGCGCAAACAGGTTTATATACTTATTATCATGTTTTATGATTGTCAAAACAGGTTCCATAACATATACATTACAGATTATGCATAAATTGCTAAAATAGCTTTCTGTTGACTTTTTAACCGTACGTTTGACTCGACATTTGACATAGTTAGAGTGGTGATCAGGGGGAACCATTTTAGAGGTTTATTACCCACATAAATACCAACTCATAACCACTTTTGATTCGTCATAAGACTGAACCATTACTGATTTATTGTAAAGTCAAACCGTAGTTACGACGGTTTGGTTCTTAGCCATTTACTAAGGAAATGTGAAACCACAAAGGGTTGGATCACTTACAGAAGTTGTGTTCTTGCTTATGGAGCAGAGAAAGATGCTTGAGAGCTCCTTAGAATGATCAGAGATGTATTTTTGAGTTGTGTGAATGTTATGAGCCAATGTAGCTTATTTATAGTGCTCAAGAGCCTTCAAGATCATTACACAACAGTCTACAATTGATTATGGATCATGGGCAGGTGTCCCTAAGTGGTATGGGTCGTGTAGGGGGCACCCATGCTCCATTAATTGGTTGTTTGATCGTTCAAAAGCTCCAAAAGGCAAGAAACTACAACTTTCTGCATCTGGGCACTTCACGCGGCCCGCATGGGAGTTCCCATGCACTTTAACGCGGGTCGCTTGAGTTTAAGAAATCAGGCGCGTATTTGAGGTGGCTCGCGGCCCGCCTCAACTTAACCATAACCTTCACGTGGGTCGCGAGAGGTTAAGATTTCAGAATTTTAAAATCTTTTGTTATGATTACAGAATCTGGCCATTAATAACGAAATCTTTCGTAATGATTTACCTGACCTTTCGGGTTTGAAGGGGTAACTTTGCGGTTTGGCCCTCGGTTATTTACCGATAGGGGCCTCGTGTTATTTACCCGCATTATTAAGTCCCCGGTTTATTTATTAATTATATTGGAAAGCCTTAACTTTCACTGTTGACGCTTTTAACCCTTCTTCTACGAATTCAATCGTAACTTTCTCGTTTCATATCGAAACTTCGCGAAATTCATATATATTATTTTAGTGAGGGTATAATACTGTTACAAAGTCTTTGGAACGTTAAAGGGTCACTCAGAGGTATTATTAAACATGTTGACACAGTTAACCCCTGTAGTTTGTAATCTCTCACTTTCTTCCGCGTTTTGTTTTCGTACGATCTTTAATTTATTCGTTTGAAGGTTTAAGCATTATTTAGGGATACTATACAGTATATTTACCCTTGTTGACATTTTATAACCCTCGAATTTATATACTTTCAAGGTTTGTCAAAATTAGTCCTTTATTTATTATAGATGCCACGTGTAAACAAATGACACGTGTTAACACATCATTGGACACAAAAATTCGAGGTGTTACACAACTTTTCATCACTGAGGTCCCGTCTTCAACCGTAACTGTGGCCTCCGGCCCCCTGCCGCCAGCATAACCTTCTTTTCCCCCAAACTCCTTTGGTTCATCATTCCGAATTATCTTTGACGTGCAGGTGTCTGGTCTCTCTTGCTCTCCGATACATACGTCCACAGAAGCCATTTCATTATTAAGGTCAAATGACCTTTCTAGATTCTTTATGTGGGAACGAGACGGGTCCTCCTGTATCTCTATATCCGGGCTCATGTCTTGTGGGCTTCTGTTCCTCCTTGGCCTCTTCCTTGACTTAGTGTTTGGGCCTGGGCCCAAATCAACATTTGGTTCCTGGTTCCCAGCCTCCACGTTCCGTGTTGACCAGGTCTCCCCATCCCCATTAATGTGTTGGTACATGCCAGCCGCCACATTTAGCTTTTCTCTCTCCTGTTTCCCATGCACCTCGTGCATGGGTGTTGACGGTTCAGTTCCCCACGCGTGATCCTCCGCATTCTCTCCCCCAACTGCATCGTTTCGAATTTCCCCTTCTTCCATCCCATCGGCCGGAGCCGCTGCCGATCCTGATGTCTTCGCCGGTGATTCCTTGCCTTCAATCGACAACTCCGAGATCACCATTTTTAGAGATGAATTCTGTTCTTCTCTAACCCAGACCCTATATTCTTTGTCATTCCATTGCAGATTGACTTCCTCTTCAATGAACTTCCCATTCTCCGTGACTACCCAACACCCACTATCCGAATTATCATTGTCATTCCAGGAAAACTCCGACAACCCCACCACTCTCCCAAAGCATCCCCCAATATCATTATACGTTTTCGCATCCCTGAGATGGATTGGGACCCCGTTGATTCTAACCCATAACAGGCGTTCATAAATTAAATCTTGGCCTTTCCAAAGTTCTGCCGATGTAACTATCTTCTCCCATTCCTCCCCGTTGTTCATAGTTAATCTGATTGCCTGGCCTTTCTCCTTAAGGACAACCATACATTTCAACCCTCCTAAGTATGACACCGGGTACTCCCCATATCCCCTCTTATCCAACGCCCTCCTAATCTCATAGAGAGCTGGGATATCCTTCAGTTCCAAGATCACCGCCCTCATCATGCAGTGGTCCGGGTATACCGCGATCCTTTCTCCTGCCACAACTGTCTTGTTTATCTTCACCTATTCCTCCCCTATTCCTTTTACTACGTCTGAAAACGATCTCCCGGTTCACCGGCTTGTATTCAAAAATAGGTTTCCTTTGCACATACAGATTACCTTTAGTTGGTGCCTGCCCATGATATCGATTTGAAAATTTTTTTTGCTGAAAGGACCTGTGGTTTTTGTCGAACTTTGCCACGGAGACACTCACTTTTGCTTCGTGTATTGTTACTTTGTTCATGTTACGTAACGTTGCCATGACATCCTGAACCCCTTCATAACGAATAAACCCGAAATGATTCCCCCTGGAATCCTTCTTCCTTGCTACATACGCATCTTTTACTACACCGTGTGACTGAAAAGCTCTCCATAACACCATTCTAGTTACTCCTTCTGGCAAGTTTGTGATATAGAACGTCGTTACCGGACGTCCACCTGGTGGGAACCCATAATTCCCATGGTACGAAGCATTCATCCTCCCCACCAAGACAAACAAACGAATCAGTAGCACCCCGACCCTAAAGGTGTTAATGGAATTCAAACCGATCTAGCTTAACTATACTCAGATAGCCGCGATCAATATCAGACCCAATAAGCCCCGAAGGAATCCAGGAACCACTGCGGGAAAAGGGGGGATGAGGATGAAGCGATTCCAAGACAGCAGAAAAGACCGACCCAGTTGCGAGTGGGGGAGCCGCCGAGTCGAGATAGAAGGAAAGGTGCAACCGAAACTTCCCAGGAGATGGAAAGCGGGACCTCTCGTGCTATTCCGACGAGCTAACTCCGTCGAGCACACCGGCGACGGTTGGTTAGATAGAGAGAGAGAGAGAGAAGTAAAGTTTTAGATAGAGAGAGAGAAGTAAAGCGAGACCTCTCGCGCTATTCCGATCGCCAACATATCAACTTAAAATAACCATATTACCCTCATGCTAGGTGCACGTGATGTTATTCAGTGAACAGAACAGACAACCGTCAGGGCTAGGGACCAACATTATTACAAAAGTCGCACCATTAAGCATCTATGTGATTTCAAAGTTTTGGGAACCAACAATGCAAATGCAATAAATGTATATAATAAGAACCATCTGTGTAATTAATTCTTTTATTAATATTAATTAAAGTTTTGTAACATGTATAAGGATGAAAACTGCGAATCAAATTCTTAAAAAAAAATCAACATCAATACCACGTGTACCATTATTTATTATAGTTGGTCCAAATAAACAACTATCTTTTTTTATCAACAAAATAAACAACCATCTATATTATACCATTTATCATATCTATAGCTATATTTCCAAACTATAAATTAGCAACATTTTGTTGCTTTATGTAGTTGTAATATATGTATTGGGAATTTTTCAATTTTTTTTTGCATATTTCACTTTTAGTTCAAAAGGTTTTTTATTTTTGCAATTTAACCCCTTTGACTTTTTTAGTTTAGCCAAAAGCTTTTCAATCTTTCAATTTAACCCCAACACTTTTTTTATTTTCAACTTTGGTCCCCTTATACTTTTCATCTTTCGCAAGTTTTTCGTTTTACGTTTCGTTTAAAATTTTGCGAGTCAACACGCAACAACGTGCGTGTGAGGTTCAACGTTTTTTCGTCTGTTTTTTTTTTCCCGTTGAGTTCAATCAGATATGTCGAAACACATGTTTTCATATGGTTAATTCATCACAAAACTTTTGGGCTAATCCATTCGATGTTTGCGACGCACCAGGCCGCAACGTGCGTGGGTCTTATTGTTAGTTAAAATTATTTATCAAACTAATTCATATATAGATCCATTTTAGAAAAAAAAAATTGCAGAAATTGTTGTGCAAATTAATTATATAGTCAAACATGCATCAAACTAATTCATACATAGATCCATTTTAGAAAAAAAAATTGCGAAATTGTTGTGCAAATTAATTATATAGTCAAACATGCATGTATGTCATTAAGGTTGTTTCATTTTCTTGGTAATTTATATTGACCGTCGCCCAAGACTAATTAATTATATAGTCAAACATGCATGTATGTCATTAAGGTTGCTTCATTTTCTTGGTAATTTACATTGACCGTCGCCCAAGACTAATTAATTATATAGTCAAACATGCATGTATGTCATTAAGGTTGCTTCATTTTCTTGGTAATTTACATTGACCGTCGCCCAAGACTAATTAATTATATAGTCAAACATGCATGTATGTCACTAAGGCTACACGGTATGGGGGTCGGCCCCGGCCCGTCGCAGGTCGGCGACGGTCCAAACACAGTGCCGCCCCCATCCGTCCCCGTCCTCTCCGTCCAATCTTAGACGTTGGCGACGATGCTTTTTTGTGGGCCCCCTCCTCATATGACCGTTATAATTTAAAAAAAAAAAAAAATTCCTAATTTTGAATAAAGCCAAACGGCTATATTAACAAATTATATATATTTTACTTCCATTTTCACTATCAAACACCAAATTAACCTCAACAATTCACCTCTTTTTCATATAATTTTTACACTCCTTCCACTATACTCTCAACCTTCTTCCACATAATTTTCATGGATCCGTTCAACAACCCGGAGAACCCGAACACTTCGAACAACCCGAATACTCCCACCAATCCGACCCAACCAAATGTTTTTTCGGTTCCGGGATATTATCCAACGCTAGAACCGAACCAATTCTCCCAATATTCATCGAACGCGTTTGCTTCATTCCAACAATCGCCAAACCAATTCACTCAAATCTCCCAAAATCAAGCTCTTCAACAAATGATGATGCGGGGTGCTTGGAACTTCCCACCCGTTCAACCTCAACCGATCCCCACACCCCCCCGTTCAACCCCAACCGTTCCCCACACCCCCCGTTCAATCCGAACCCGAAGACGATGTGGAGATTGTGCCCGAAACCCAACCGCCTAAAGGGAAAGGAAAACGAAACAAAGGGAAACAAGTAGTGGGTGATCAAACGTCGAAACCGAAGGCGATTAAGTGGACCCCAATCGAAGAAGAAGCCTTAGCCAAGGCTTTCATTGGCACTTCCGACAACCCGGTAAAAGATTCGTACTTTTTTAAAGTTTACATCTTTTTAAAGTTTACATTTTTTAAAGTTTAAATTTATAAAGTTTAAATTTTTAAATTTTTTTTTCTTCACAGTAGGTTTATATTTTAGTTTTATAGTTTATTTTTGGTTTAAATTTATTAGTTTTTAAGTTTAGTTTTTAATTAGGTTTAACAGTTTTAAATTTTTTATTTTTTTTTCTTAACAGTAACAAATTATATACAAGTGACCGTCGTAGCGGGTGGAACGACGAAGATGTGTTCAAAATGGCATTGGAAAAGTATAAGCAAAATAATCATGGTTCCAACTTTCCTCACGTTTGCGCGTGGATGGTTCTAAAAAACGACCCAAAATGGGCGCCCATTCCTAACGAGGTGGCGATGGCGAAACGCCAAAAAACATCGGAAACGGGTAGTTTAAGCGCCGGTGGATCGGACGCGAGGTGTCACATTAACTTAAATGATGACGCCGACTATGACGAAGACGAGTATAACATACGTGAACCCGAGCGTCCACCGGGCCGAGACAAAACAAAAAAGGAGCGGGCCAAGGGAAAAGGAAAGGAAACGGTGGACCCGAACATGGTTGAGTTTATGGAACACCTAAAAGTGTACAACGACATCTCGGCCCAAAAGACGAAGGCGAAGGAGCGGGCCGTCGAAGAAAAAAGTCGTGCATCGGACGAAAAGTTAAAAGAGAAGGTCCGATTGTCGAATGAGAAAATCCGAATCTCCGATGAAAAAATTCGGCTTAAGGAATGGGAAATAATGACGATGAATGTCGAGGACGAACCCGAGCCGAAACGTTCGATGTTGAAAAAACTACAACACGACATCATGAAAAAGCATCAAATTATTTAACTTTATGTTTATTTTTTATTAAGTCTTTTTTTTTTTTAAGTTTATGTTTTTTTTAATATCTATGTAATGTGGGTTTAATATTAATGAAAATATTTTATTAGTATATTTGTCAAATGTTAAAAAAAATAAAATACTAAAAAAAATAAAAAAAACATAAAAAGTGGTGAAGGACTATGACTAGGATCATCCTACCATGCCTTCTAGTTTTGGATGATGGACCATCTTAGAGAGGAATGTGACGTGGCGCCTACGTGGCGGATCATCCTCCAAGGATGGTCCATCACCATACCATGTAGTCTAAGGTTGCTTCATTTTCTTGGTAATTTACATTGACCATCGCCCAAGACTTTTGCAGTTTTGCATATATTAAAACCTTAAGCTAGCTTCATTTCAGTTGTGCGAGATAACACACAAAAGAATTTTATTTTATCGGTATAATTTACTCACAAACACGCATATATAGTGATGAAACAAATGCCACACGTCATTTGAAAATATTTAAAGATGAGATCGCAGACTGTTGTTGCTTCTTTCTTGACCATTATTTTTGCCCTTGCTCTCATTTCCTCTATGATGACAGTTGCTCAAGCAAGAGTAGGAGTCACACCGCCACCACCCCAACAACACCACCGCAGCCTCCGAGGCCAGTATGGCAGCTGGAGGTGTTGGGACGATACCCAATGCCACAAGAAAAAAGGTCATTTGTTTATTAATAATTTGTCATAACTATATAACTATTATTGATTATACTTCTCTTTTGCATATTTATGCACTCACACATGCGTTCCATATTATCGTATTCGTAGATTGTATAAAAATAACAAAATGTAATTGTGTTATATACGCATATCTCATTTCTTATATAATAATATTTGTAGCAGGAGGACCACCACCGCCACCTTGTTGTCGGCAATAAAGGACGATTGGGCTTAATCAGAACTCAAATGATGGAATGCATGTAGCACAACACAAATAAATATGTTCGTTCTACCATATAATAAACCTATATATTTGATCTTTTACGCATCTTATATTCCATGTATCACCACAACTTGTTGGTTTGAAATAGACATATTTTAATGTTTGTTTTATGTATGTATGCATCTCATATTTCATGTAAAATATATACTCGTTATGTTTGTTTTATGTTGAAACTGGAGTTTATAATTCATATTATCAATATCAATTGTTTTCTTTGTTTTCACCGATACCTATAATAATTATGTTTATATCCACTACAGAATTTAACTAAAAGCTAGAGATTTAGATTGTGTGTCGCAATGATAGGTTTTCTCCCTGAGTCGCTGAAGAAACAGTGGTTAATCAAGAGGTTAGTCCATGGGTCGAGTCTCGTCAAGTAGGGTTGATCCCTCCTTTCATCAATTGATGGCTGGGTCGTCTTCTAATTTGTCATCTGCACAGTGAAACACACCGTGACTCGCAACAAGGAGAATGGGGTGGGGGTTGCTCCTTGTTATCACCCTCCAGCATGAGAATAAGTATTTGCCTTGGAAGCAAGATAAGTGTTAAGTAGTAATTGTGAGTGAGCAGATTAGCATTACCTCAAACCTGGTTTGAAGTGGGTATTTTTAGCCAAAGAGTGAAGGAGAAGAGGCAATGGGCTGCTTGATGGGCCTAGGGCCCGACTGACAACTTGCAGCTTTTCGTAGACTTGACAGAAGCGTAGGTCACGGAAGTGTTGGGGCGCACGCGGAAGTGTTTCCACGTGTCCTGTTGTATCAATTGCACGAAGGAACACCCGCCGCGTGTCCTGCTGGGGTTGTCAATCTGTCCATCAGCTTTTATGCAAGTGGGTTGGGCAGCTGCGTATTGGACGGTCAGCTAACTGCTATTGTCAGTGCTCAGGCATACCACTTGCTGGTTGGTCACAGAAGTCAAAGTGTCAGTTCCACTTATATAACAATAGGATGCTGGCTTGCGCCGCGCCACGTTAAGTAAATTGTAGATATCTAGTTTATATCCTTTTATCATAATATTATTCCCATCAGTCATAGGGGGTGTTTGGCCTAGCTTTTTTCACAAAGCTTATAGCTTTTTTAGCTTTTTTTTATAAAATAAGCTTAACTTAGTGTTTGGTTTAGCTTTTTAAGCTTATGCTTATTAGCTTATATAAGCTAGTTTGAAGAAGCTTGTGTGAAGATGGTTTTTTAGCTTATTTGAAGAAGCAAGGGTGTTTTAGCTCATATGATAGAAAATAAGCTATAAGCTAATCCAAACACTTAAAAAGAGCTTATCAAATTATAGAAAATAAGCTATAAGCTACTTTAAAATATAAGCATAAGCCAAAAAATAAAAGCTAGGCCAAACACCCCCATATCTTGTTTTCTTCATCAGTCATCACACACTACACCATCAAGATGCCAATCACCTCCAAAATATTCCTCCATCTATATACCTTGTTCATCTTCCTCACACTAACCCTCGCCAACGACCCAAGCCTCCAAAGGTTCCAACAATACCTCCAAATCAACACAGCTCAACCCACCCCAAAGTACCATGAAGCCGCAGACTTCATCTTATCCCAAGCCAAAACCCTCTCTTTACACTCCCAAACAATCGAGTTCGTCAAAAACAAACCCTTAATCCTCCTCAAATGGCCCGGCACAGACCCCACCCTCCCTTCAATCCTCCTCAACTCCCACACCGACGTCGTTCCAGTAGAGCCCCACAAGTGGGCCCATCCTCCGTTCGCTGCTAATATCGTCAACGACAACATATACGCCAGAGGCTCCCAGGACATGAAGTGTGTCGGGTTACAGTACCTCGAGGCTGTACGGAACCTGAAAAGTTCTGGGTTCGTACCTTTGAGGACGGTTTATATTTTGTTTGTTCCGGATGAGGAGATTGGTGGGCATGATGGGGCTGAGAAGTTTGTGGATTCTGCGATTTTTGATGAAATGAATGTTGGGATTGTGTTGGATGAAGGGTTGGCGTCTGTTGATGGGCATTATAGGTTGTTTTATGCCGAGAGGTGTCCTATGTGGCTTGTGATTAAGGCGGTTGGGGCGCCCGGTCACGGGGCGAAGCTGTATGATAATACGGCGATGGAGAATTTGTTGAAGAGTGTGGAGAGTGTGAGGAGGTTTAGGGCTTCTCAATTTGACTTGGTGAAGGCGGGTTTGAAAGCTGAAGGTGAAGTTGTGAATGTGAATATGGTGTTTCTTAAAGCTGGGACCCCTTCTCCTACCGTAAGTTTCAATCACACTCATCCTCTGTACTTTTTTTATCCAAATTAAGTAGGCATTGGAATGTAGTTAAATTAGATACCATCCCAATGGTGTACACTAGGGGTGTTGAATTTCTGACACCAACGTTAAGATGAAATTCGTGGGTTTGGGTTTGGTCCAAATGGGTTCGGGTCAGTTTCAAGTTGAACCCACAAACCCCTTTAGCTAAACGGGACGGTACCAGTACGTACCGGTATCTAAGGGTAAAATACCAGTACCGAAAACGCCAAAAAGTTGGTACTGAGTCTGATTCACATTTCGGTACCGGTACCGAAAATGCCAAAAAGTGGGTACTGATTCGCATTTCGGTACCCGTACCAAGTACCATATGCTCATCCCTAGAGGGGCTCTTGTCATCATACGCTACATGATGTCATACAGGCTGTATGACTTTGTTTGATGGCATATAAGTTGATGTCATATGCGCCGTATGACTATGTCAGAGGACAGAGGTCATATGAGTCATTTCTTTGTCTGTCAAACACATAATATAGGCCGTATAATGTCATACAGGCCCGTATGACTATGTTACAGATCACATAAGTTGTTTCTTTGTTAGTCAAACATATGATACATGTCGTATGATAGGGCAAAAAGGTCATACGTGCTGTATGACTTTGTTAATGGTTACATCGGTCATTTTTTTATCAAGTCAAACAAATCATACGGGCCGTATGATTTGGCCCTCGACACATATGACTTTTTTGCCCTATCATACATTCATACTGCCCCACATAATAAATAGTCATATGACCTGTTTGATGACTTTTAGTATTGCCTGTACAACATGTTGATGGTGTTTGGATGATGTGTCAGTTATGTTTGTTTAGCTCTTAGCATGTTTTGCTTGTCAGGGTTTTGTAATGAACCTTCAGCCGTCCGAAGCAGAGGCTGGTTTCGATATCCGTGTTCCGCCGATTGCCGATCAAGCTTCCTTAGAGAGACGAATCGCTGAGGAGTGGGCCCCGGCTTCGCGGAACATGACATTTGAGGTAAGCTGATTGGATCAAATTTTTATTGTTTAAAAATGGTATGGTTCTGTGGACATTTTAACTGTGTATTTAGCATGGGCAGTTTAAGCAGAAGATGTCTGTTTATGACAAGAGTGGAAAACCGCTTTTGACGGCTCATGACAGTTCGAATCCCTGGTGGGCCCTCCTAGAGGGAGCTATACATAAAGCTGGTAGGACATTTGGAAAACCAGAGATCTTTCCTGCCTCGACAGATGCTCGCTACTTCCGGTTGAAGGGGGTGCTGGCAATTGGCTTTTCTCCAATGGCAAACACCCCTATACTTCTTCACGATCATAATGAGGTCAACCTCTTCTACTATACTATGGTCAAACCAAGTACCCAATCCTGTCACTCGGTAGCAATCTACTTATAGCTTGAATGAACCCTAGAGGTGGATAAATGGAGGGGTCAAAGTGGAAACTTTTTTAGTAAGGGACAAATATATGTAGGGGTGGTAATTTCTTACACGAAGATAATCGGGTGTTTTGTTGTCATATTAAAGCATGTTTAATAAACGGGCCGTGTTCAGGTTGACATTTTTAATTAAACAGGTTGTGTTTGAGTTGACTTGTTTAGCTCGTTTAGTTAAAGAGGCCGACCGGCCAACCTGCTTTTGCCCATTTGTTAAAAAAAGTTAAAACCCACCAACCTATTTAACACGTTTACAGCTCGTTTGGCGAGTTTAGATAAAGATCAATGGATTTTAAGTGTGTCCGGGTTAGGATTGATGTCTTTGATATATGGGGTCATGTTTAGGTTCAACGATTCAACCCACAAACATGACACGATTGACACCCCCTAAACAAAAGAAAGCAAAATCAAAGAATGATACAAAATGTTAGCAGCTAATGGAGTCGTGTTTTTTGTTGCAGTTTCTGAACAAGGAAGAGTACCTGAAAGGGATTGAGGTGTATGAATCCATAATCAAATCTTTTGCATCTTTTGCTGCTGAGACCGGAAAGGATGAAGAAGCTACCAAAGATGAGCTATAAAAAGATGATCCTGACCTTGTCATCATTCATATTTGTTAAAAATGCATAATTCAGGGCCAGGCATAGATGGCCTGAAAATGATTGATGCAGTGATCATCAAGAACAGTTAGATTTTAGACATGTACCGCTTTTTATTGGCAGGTTAGCAATAAGTCATTCGGGTGATGTGGTCCTTAATCATGGATGTTATTTAAGTCATGAAAATCAAATCCCCACCCTATTTGTGGTCCATCTCATTAACATACCTTCAATGTAGCTATAAACCGTAGGAATCCACAACAGACGGCTAATTCACACCCGCAAGACGCAGGCCCGCCACCACTCATTATCAGGACTATGTTGTCTTAACCGGGCCCACGCCTGGTCGAGAGGGGCATTACGCTATCCCCGAGAAAATTTCCAGCCTCCTGCCACAAGACAAGAATCTTATAAATATATAACAGGATGTAATGATAAACCCCAAGAAACCATATAGACCTGCTAACATATTTATATACATTTATATACATGGAGGGGAATAGCTTTTTTGTTATTTCTCAAGAAATTTTGTAAGCTTTAATTAATTTTTATAACAGTAATTGAGCAAAGCATAATGCCTATTAAACTATGCAAAATGCAGCCAATTCAACATGACAATGGTGAGTTGTAAAATGAAGATGGTCAAGCTTGTGAAGAGGATAAAGAGATTTGAATCTCATAAAAAAAATAGAAAGTCCTTTGGCAGCTTCTTAATAGCATCTTGACATCTTTTTACTTCTTCCTGAGCATCAGACAGAGGAAGTAACAACAAGTGAAGAATTTTAATTAGCAAAAAATTATAAGACATATTTATATAGCATATCTTTTGTTGGTTTTCTATTACAACTCCCATTTGCTAAACAAAAAGAACATTAATTAAATCATATACAATTGATACATGCACCAGTTTATTCATGCAATTCACATATAAAGAAGGAAAAATGATTATATAAAACCATAAAAAAATACAACATGAAAACTGAAAAACTATCCAAAACCTTGTGTTCCAGCTCCACTTGATAGTATCGCTGTTTTGGTATATACCCACCATTTTCGTCACGTGTAGCATAAACCTCTGCAAGCAGAAAGAAGATACAGACAAACTAACTCTCATCTATGCCTATTTCATTCTTTTTTCATCTCTTCATTGCATTATTAAAAGAAGCATTTTTTTAACGGTTTTGAGCCTTTCAATTTCACCATATAAGAATTTGCTTTTATTAACCTTTTAAATAGCCAACTTTTGAAAAAAACTGCTACCAATAATCTCCACAGGAGCAAACTCCTCCTTGAAAGTGATGGTAACGAATTGGATCTCGGATAACTATGTTGCGGCCCTCCATTTGCGCCAAAAGTTTCGCAAACAGATGGCAGTCACCGCAGATTCTAAGGTTTTTCCTGATCCTTACGGTCTTTCCCTTTGTTAAAGCCATCAGGCCATATACAATTGCCAGCTTTTCACTGTGGTACAACAACGGATCTTCCATTTGTTCCCCTTCAACATCATGCAACACGAAACTCGTATCCGGAACGTAACCCACTTCCCGTAATCTCTTAACATACTGGATCAACCTCCGTGTGATCTCATCTATGTCAGGATGTGAATTGTCCCGTAATACAAACGCGTGAATCTGTTTATCTACTTCTATCCAGCTACACCCCGGTTCCTTCCTCACGTTGTTGCTTTTCATGATCTTCCTCACTTGTTCGGCATCGTCCCACCGGTGAGTATTCACGTAAATATTTGATAACAGAATGTAAGTTCCTGCGTCATCCGGGTCGAGATCTAGTACGCGTTTAGCGGCATACGCAGCTAGATCCATGTTGTGGTGAATCCTACACGCACCAAGCAAAGTTCTCCATGTCACAGCATCCGGTTCCGGTTCCATGTTGTGTATTAACTCGACAGCCTCGTTAAGCTTCCCTGCTCTTCCGAGTAGATCGACCATGCAACCGTAGTGCTCTCTACCTGGTTTAACGCCGTAAACGTTTTCCATTGATTGAAAGTATGATCGTCCCTTATCTACGAATCCCGCGTGGCTACAAGCAAATAGTACACCGACCATTGTTATGTAGTTAGGTTTGGTGCACGAGCTTGTCATTTTCTCGAACATTTCTATTGCTTCATGACTGAAACCGTTTTGAGCGAGACCGATTATCATGGTGCTCCAAGAGATCACATCCTTGTGCACCATTCTCGTAAACTCAAACCGTGCATCCTCCATGCTACCGCACTTGCAGTACATGTCAAGAAGCGCGTTGCTGAGAATCAAGTCTCGGTGGTACTTCAACACATGAACATGCACTTGTCTTCCGAGTTCCAACAGGGCCAACCCAGTGCAAGCTCTCAAAACGCTAGTTAATGTCGCCTGATCGGCCAAAAACCCACATCGTTTCATTCGTTTGAAGAGGTTCAAAGCTTCATCTCCGTCACTATTCTGAGCAAAGGCACCGATTACTGAGTTCCAAACTATCAAATCTTGTGTCTCCATCTCGTTAAAAACGGTTAACGCGTTTGACAGTTCGCCCCACTTGGAGTAGTTATCGATGAGTGCACTTCTTACGAACACATCAGAGTCCAAACCGGCTTTAGTTATGCTGCAATGGATCTGCCTGAGGCTCGGTAAACCACTGCAGGCTTGCAAAATAGAAGAATAAGTGAACATATTAGGACGAACACCGTTTCTCAGCATAAAAATCAAGAACTTCAGGGCCTCGTCTTTTATTCCCGCATTAGAAAAAGCAGCTATCATGGTGGTCCAAGAGACTACATTTCTCTCAGGCATTTCATCGAACAGTTTCCGTGCTTCATCCAATAAGTTAAACTTAACGTACATATTGATAAGGGTATTAATCAAGAAAGTTTTTGGCTGGTATCCAGCGGAGAAAACGTGTTTATGGACTAGTTTTCCTTCTCGAACCGCGCCTCGAGCCAAACAGCACTTGATGAGCTCGGAATATGTTACAGAATCAGCCCAAATTTCGTGCTTTTGCATGAAGCTCAGAGCTTTCATGGCAGCCGGGAGGTCTCTGCGGTAGCAGGCGGCAGTGAAATCATCAAGCCGGGTGTTAGGTAAGGTCGGTTGGAGGGGACTGGGATGTGCTTGATGATGAATATGCAGCAACGACTGTACTGTAACAGCAGCGATAGCAGGAATACATTTCGGATTGCAATTGGAGATTGATTTCATTTGTGGGTATCTGCACAACTAGATATAACTGAATTAAAATTGAAATCGAATTCATATATGAACGTTGAGCATATGCATAAGCATGTTGTGCATTTGTGTTTTTTGAGCTGTGTAAAATACACCAAAATCCAATAGGCTAATTTGATTATCATTTATCCACCACATGATTTTGTATCACAATGGCTGGAACTACACCAAAATACCCATGAAAAAACAATGTTCAACATTCAAGAAAACAAGCATCTCACTTAGACATTTTAACAAACACGTGGAGTGCATTATTAAAGATTGCAAAAAATACATACTACTTCATGTCAATTCAGCCCCAAAATCATAAACACTAAACAAAATTCATGGCATGTAACTGAATTCGACATAAAAATAATCCGAAATAATCACCTACACACGATTAAGTTGTAAAATGCAAAACTGTTTCTACACTTACTTGACTGAAATCACTGGTTTCTCTTTGAAACTAACTTTGGAGCTGAATTTACCATAAAGATTTGAACTTTGAAGAACTTCCTCGGTCTTGTGCTTGTATGGTGAACCGATCCCGACACAAATCGATACCCAAAGTTAATTGTTATGTCCGGTCTTGGGTCCTAGTTTCACTTAGTTTTCCGGTCAGTCACATGTATACAAAATTTTGATGTTTATAAAATAGTAAAAACTTGTAATCTATGTTAGGGATGAGCATATGCCACCGAATACCGATCCCATACCGATCCCGTACCGATACCATACCGATCCCGATCCCGATCGGTATCCCGATCGGTATCCACTTTTTGGCGTTTTCGGTATCGGTACGGTACGGTATCGGTATTATACCGATACCGACACTCAAAATACGGTATAATACCGATACCGTACCGTACCGATACCTAACCGACATGTTTCGGTATCGGTATCGGTACCTAGTTTGGGTGAAATTCGGGATCGGTATTAGGCGGTATCGGTATCGGTTCGGTATCGAATACCGATATGCTCATCCCTAATCTATGTTTATGAAATAGGGGGTGTTTGGGTCACCTTTTCTCCTCTTTTTTAAAAGAACTTTTCAAAATCAAAAAACAAGTCATAAATTATAACTTCTTTTCTCCTTCCGGAAAACAAAAAAAAAAAACTTCAAAAAAACTTATTTTCATAGTGTTTGGGATTTCTTTTCTCCTTCTTATGACTTCTAGATAGTGTTTGGATGGAAAAGTCATTCTCAAAAGTCCTTTTAGCTCTAAAAGGACATTTTTTTTAAAATGAAACCCAAACACCCACATAGTAAAAACTTGTAATCTTGATGTTTATGAAATAGTAAAAACTTCGTAATAATAATAGCTAGGGCGAAACTAGCAAGCTAGAGTGGATTGTTAAAGCTTGTCATGCTCAATATTTACGATTTGTAAATAAATATTAACCATACAAAAAAAAATCACTTCTGGTATTAACTTTTGAAAAAATCATGTGTCAAAACGTTGATAAAAATAAGCACGTCGCAATGCAAGTCTGGACTCTAGAGTCTATGAACGTTAGTTACTCTCAAAATGAGAACTTTTCCCTTAATGTGATGACGCTGTCGGTTTATTTTCACAGTTTGAGAATTACATTTCACAGATTCACAGTTTGACATGAAGTGTAATTCTCAAACTGTGAAGGGGTATGGTCCCAAAAAGCCGCGCAAACCTCCGACCAGGTTGCGCGCGGAACCATACTCCTTATTTCAGAAAACTTATTAACAGTATCCTCGCGCGACTTACACTCGTGGCAGTTTGTCTGGCGCGAGGCACGGCTCACAAGAGAGCCAAGTATCAGCACTTAGCATAAAACAATGGAACAAATGAGCATGCTAACCCCCGCGCGGGTTAGCTTGTTATCCAACAAGAGTCACTCAGTAGGGAAGCGCACGGCTACCTGCAGTGGTACATAAGGTACAAGTGGCAGTAAAAGGAGCCAATGAGCGTCTAGCAGGCTCTGGTCAATCGTGCGCCACGATCGCCTGACAAGAAGTACACAAGGACGCCTACATGGCACCAATCAGAGGACGGAGACAACTGTCCCACGATCTCCACTCGTCTGCTGATGACAGAAGAACAACAAGGCCGACAACAATGACACGTGGCTCCAATCAAGGTGCGCCAGCACCAACGAGCATCTAGAAGCCACTAAGCGGTCGACGCCAGTGAGACAAAGAGCATATCCGTTTTGTTGTCCGCTTCTGGCCCAAGGCCCATCAGCCCATAACCCCTCACACCTCTCCGGCTATAAATAGAGACCTCATCCCACAGGTTAAACGTTCTATTCCCTTGGCTCTCACTCCTTACACTTAATTACTCTCAAAGCAGTCGCTTATTCTCACGCCGGAGCCTGGTTAAGAGGGAAACCCCCACATTCCCCTCTTAACGAGTAACGGTGTTCTGTTTTGCAGGTTAGATCACCAAGTCGGAGCTTAAATATCTTTAAGAAGATTAACCAACATGAAAGGAACATAAACCAATCTAATTAACTCTCTAATTAGATCACTGTTTCTTCATTGGCGCCCACCGATTTTTTCTATAACCACCCTCATCTTCTTTTATTTGAGCTTTTGACATCTTTTCCTTCCTTCGACTATGACTGGTCAAGGAATCATCCCAGAGTTCGGTTTCGGAACCAACTCTAACACAGCGTTGGGTGAAGGAGTCCAAACCTTCCAAGCCCAACAAATCGAAGAAATCGGCGAAGTTGAAATCAACAATACTGGGGGTCCGCGCGGGAGCTTTACCCGCATCACCCAAGTGGTCACCCCAGGGAACAACGGTGAGGGACCGTCGAACACAGCGCCACCTCAAAATGTATCTGCATTACTTGGCTTACCAGAGGGCGAAACCCCAGCCTCATGGTATGCCAAGAACATCGCCACTATCAATGCAACATACCAATCGCTCATCGCGCAGCAGGCAGTTTTGACGGCAGAACCGTCCTTGGTCACCCCTCAGAGTCAGGGGGTGCGCCAAATGCCACCACCAGCCAATATACAAGGCAGAACCAACAGGCCTCCCCCTACAAGACGTCTAAGCGTACAAGACACGCGCGATACAAGAGGGGAAACGGATAGTTACTATGAATATCCGTCGAACCTTCAACGAGGCCCTGTTCACAGCCGGCTCACGCCGCGCAACATGAACAATGAATGGGAAGAAACCGACCCATACGATCCCACATGGGAAGGTGACGAAGAATCATCAGTCTTTAATCGTTTACCAAAAAACCACGAGTACTACAAGCCAAGGCAACACATTGGCTACACAGAAGAAGCTGAACGAGATTTCCGCCTGGCATACAGACCAGCGGAAGCTGCGGAACACTCCAAGTTTATCCCGAAAATTGCACTCGCACCGCTCTCACGAGAGAAGCTACCCCCAACTGTTGGGAAATTCAATGGGTTGACTGACCCAGACGATCACGTCAGAACATTCACGAGTGTGGGCTGCATGGGAGGTTGGAACATGCCCATGTGGTGCCACCTGTTCATTCAAACTCTTACCGGAGCGGCTCGCGCCTGGTTTGACAGCCTTCCGCCCGGAAAGATTAAGTCATGGACAGATTTCAAGACGCAATTCTTAAGCTACTTTAGCCAACAACGTCGCTACCAACGTGACACAGCCGAAGTAGAAGATATTTGGAGAAGAGATGGTGAAGGTCTGGAGGACTTCATCACGCGTTTTAACAAAGAGTGTCTGGAAATAGGCGGCGTCAGTGAGCAACTCATGCGCTGTCACTTCAAAAAGGCTATACGCTGCGATAGTCTCATTAGAACCATCACAGGCAAAGATGGAATGCCGAAGGAGTGGGATAAACTGATGGAAGCCGCAAAAATCGTCGCGCAAACTGAGGAGTCCCTTGCTGGTGGAAAGGGCTACTACCCAGAAGATCGATTTTCAAGAGGAAGTACGCGCGATAACAACAACAAGCGTAACAAATATAAGAGTCATGACTGGAAGTCTGAAAGACCAAGAGGCCGTGACGACAGGCCACGCTACAGAGAAGATGCGCGAGAAACGATTGACCGAATCGGTTACAAGAAGGCGGTCAGGGACGACAATCGTGACAAACACTGGACTCCGCTCACAAAAACCCCAAAGGAGGTATTGATGACGGAGAATGTCGATTTCAAGGCGCCAAGGCCAATGACAAACAAGAAAGGGCAAGACCCTAACTTGTACTGCGATTTTCACAAAGATTCAGGGCACCTGACCGACGACTGTTACAGCTTGCGCCAAGAAATCGAGAGAGCGCTCAAAAGCGGCAAGCTAAGCCATTTAGTGAAGAATGTACGCAAGGAAACCCGTCAACTCCAGCGCCATGATGAAGGTAACCACAAAAAGGTCCGACGACTAGAGACTCACATGGTCAACGGACCCAGGTACAGCGCGAAAGAGAAAGGCAAACGCCCTTATGAACCTTCGTGGCAAGAGCAGCAAGTTGTATTTCCAGTAGTGCGCGGCGGACCTCGCGCCACACGTCCTGTGGTCATCACCGGCATAATCGGGCATTATGAAACTGACTACATATTCATAGACCCGGGAAGTACTGCCGACATCATTTACGAACAGTGTTTCAATCAGCTGGATGAAGAGGATAAAGCGCGACTCGAACCTGTCGATTATCCTTTGTCTGGATTTTGCAACGAGATGGTTTTTCCTCTCGGACAGATCAGTTTCCCCGTCACGCTCTCTGACGGGAAACACTCAAGAACAACAAATGTAAACTTCATGGTAATGCCAGTGAAATCGAGGCATGATGTGCTTATTGGGAGGGAAACACAAGGCGAGCTAAACATGGTGACTTCAACGCCTCATTCTGCAATAGGTTTCCCAACCAAGACAGGAGTAGCAATCATATATGCCAAGAAAGAAGTAATGTCAACCGAAGAGCTGCGCCCAACAAAGGCGGCAAAGGTCTCCACGACCGAGCCGGAGAAATGGGTTTTAAACCGAAAATACCCCGAGCAGACCGTGACAATTGGCCACGCCATTTCGTCAGACGTCAGAACACGTCTAAAGCAACTGCTGTTTCGAAACATGGATATATTTGCCTGGACACCGGCAGACATGACCGGTGTCCCGCGCAACATCACCGAGCATTGCTTAAACACGTACCCATCTGTCGAGCCAAAGGTCCAAAGAAGGCGCAGCCTAGGGGCAGACAAGACAAAAGCAATGAACGAGCAGGTATGTGAGCTGCTCAAAGCCGGGATCCTGCGAGAGGTAAGATATCAGAGTTGGGTGGCGAACCCTGTGATGGTCGAAAAATCAAATGGCGGATGGCGCATGTGCGTAGACTACACTGATCTCAACAAGGCGTGCCCAAAGGATTGCTATTCCTTGCCTGAGATCGATAAAAAAATAGATTCTCTCACGCCATACCGGTGGAAGTGCTTTTTGGATTGCTACAAAGGGTACCATCAAGTGCAGATGAAGCTAGAAGATGAAGACAAGACAGCGTTCAGAACGGATCTTGGAATCTTCTGCTACACAAAGATGCCTTTTGGTCTGAAGAATGCAGGCGCGACATATCAACGCTTGATGGACAAGACCTTCGCAGGTGATATCGGAAAGCATATTGAGGTTTATATCGATGATCTAGTGGTTAAAAGTCCTGAGGAGGACCAAATGTTGAAAGACATCGAGAAAACATTCAACTCATTGCGCAGCGTGAACATGAAGCTAAATCCAGCCAAGTGTTCCTTTGGCATGGAAGAGGGGAAGTTTCTAGGCTTCATTGTCACAAACGGCGGTTTCAAGGTGAATCCAGAGAAAGTACAAGCTATTGAGCGGATGCCCTCACCGAGAAACATCAAGGAAATGCAACGACTAGCCGGCCGGCTGGCCGCGCTAAATCGTTTTCTCTCCAATCACGCCGCAAAGTCGTATCCCTTCATTAGCACGTTGCGCAACTATGTGAAGAAGCAAGAATTCAAATGGACCCCGGAGGCCGAAACAGCTTTTCAACAAATGAAAGCGTGTCTGATCGAACTCCCTACCCTGACGGCACCATTTGAAAAAGAGCCCCTTGTGCTGTACTTGTCCTCCTCGGATAAGGCAGTAGGGTCAGTATTGTTGGTAGACAGGAACGGAGTGCAAACCCCGATCTATTACGTCAGCAGGGTACTCACAGACCCAGAAACAAGATATTCTACAATGGAAAAGCTGGTTCTTGCGCTACTACACGCCTCCCGAAGATTGCGCCGATACTTCACAGGCCATGTGATAACTGTGCTTACAAATTTCCACATTGGCACCATACTACAGAAGCCTGAGACATCAGGCAGGTTGGCAAAATGGGCCATTGAACTGGGCGGCCACAACATCTTGTACAGACCGCGCCCAGCCATTAAGGGCCAGGTCCTCGCCGACTTCATCACAGAAGTGCCGGCTGATAAAATCAAGGAATGCGAGATGATAGAGACCCCCAAGGAAAATACAACAGAGGAGACTTGGATGCTTTACACCGACGGGGCATCAAATGAAGATGGCGCGGGAGCAGGTTTACGCCTAGTGAGCCCAGAAAAGCACGAGTTTACTTACGCCATTAAGTTGGACTTCAAAAACACCAACAACGAGGCTGAGTACGAAGCATTTCTGGCAGGCTTACGCCTCGCCATCAAGATGGGAGCAAAAAACTTGCGCGCACATGTTGACTCACTCCTGATAGCCAGTCAAGTAAATGGCATATACGACGCGAAGGGAGAAGTCATGGCTTTATATCTGGAACAAGCGAAAGAATTGCTCCAACAATTCAAATCCCACAAAGTTATACATATCAATCGCTCAGAAAACAAGCCCGCAGATGCCCTGAGCAAACTCGCCTCGACTTCCTTTCAACATCTCGCCAAGGATGTAAGGATAGAGGTACTCAAGAACCCGTTAGTATTGCTGCGACAGGTGAATGTGATCGAAACGGGGCAACCATCATGGATGACCCCGATCATCCAATACTTGCAAGAAGGGCTGCTCCCCGAAAACAAAGCGGAAGCAAGGAAGATCCAAAACAAAGCCCTGCAATATGAAATGAACGGCGATATCTTGTACCGAAAATCCTTCCTAGGGCCACTACTGCGCTGTGTGGACCCCCAGGACGCGAATTATTTGATAAGAGAAATCCACGAAGGGATTTGCGGCATCCACTCTGGACCACGGATGGTTGTCGCGAAGATCATGAGCGCCGGTTACTACTGGCCTGGTATGCATGTTGACGCAATGAAGGAGATCCGCAAATGTGACTCTTGCCAGAGGCACTCTCCAAAAACGCTGCGCCCTAAAAATGATCTTATCCCCGTATCCACCGCATGGCCCTTTCAGCAATGGGGAATTGACATGGTGGGACCCTTCCCGGATGCTCCTGGCGCCGTAAAGTTCATCATAGTAGCTGTCGACTACTTCACAAAGTGGGTAGAAGCCAAAGCCCTTGCATCCACCACAGCTATGATTGTGCGCAAATTCATATGGGAGCACATCATATGCAGATTTGGCCTCCCGCTCAAGATCGTGACTGACAATGGCACCAACTTTGCTTCGGACGATCTTAAGAAATGGATGAAGGAGATGAACATCGAACACACTTTCACATCCGTTGCGCACCCACAAGGCAACGGACAAGTGGAAAGTGTGAACAAATGCATCGTCGAAGGGATAAAGGCCAGATTAGGAACAAGGCGGCGCGGATGGGTTGATGAGCTCCCAAGCATTTTATGGGCTCATCGGACCATGCCAAAGATGAGTACCGGCGAGACCCCTTTCAGCCTGGTCTATGGCTCAGAGGCGGTCATTCCGGCAGAGATTGGCCTGCCCTCGCCACGCATGACAGCGGTCAACGCAGTTGACAATGAAGCGGAAAGGCGCCTAGACTTGGACCTGTTAGAAGAAAGACGCGAAATCGCGAGAATCAGAGAGGCCAAATACAAAACCCAGCTGGAAAGGTACTACAACACAAGGGTTCGCATTTGTACCTTCAACCCAGGGGAATACGTCTTTCGCGACAATGAAGCATCAAATGCGGAACGTCCAGGGAAATTGGCACCTAAATGGGAAGGCCCATATCTGATTCATGAGGTCCTGGGCAAAGGGGCCTACAAATTGCGCACCCTAGATGGCCACATCTTACCAAGAACTTGGAATGCGCAACAACTGCGCAAATGTTACATGTAATCTATTTCGGCCTTGCGCCATCTTTCAATTCACTACGCCGGCTACAAGCCGTTAGCAATTATGTATGAAGGCCTAAGCGCCCGTTTCTGACTTGAATGAACATACGACATGTTTTTCTATTACATTTTTTCGTTACAAATGCATGCTAAACTTTTGATTAGCGCGAAAACACTCCAGCATTTCAGGGTTGTTCAAACCACCTCCAAGGTCCTCCGCGAACATAGCGCGAGACCGGGTGGATACCTTAATACTTAAAAAAACGCTTCCATTTATTCGAGCCAATTTAACATAAAGTTTTTATAGCAATGCAATAATTGCAACGGAAAAAACCAAAATGTTTCATTTCATTTAAAACTTGCGCAAATGCGCAACATTGTACATAAAGTATCCGAAGAAATTACAAAGGCACAAATGCCTATCAACCGCCTATTCAACAAACTATCCTATTCATCGCGGCGATCATCACCATCATCTTCGTCATCTTCACCATCATCATCGTTGCCATCATCATCACCATCGCCGCCATCATCACCAGCTGGCTCTTCGTCGGACAACTCGACGGTAACTGGTGGATCGAGGATTGCCTTAAGACGCTGGCACCAATCGTCTTTCTTCAACGATTCAACAACCAACTCCATGATAGGCAAGGAAAGGTTGTCATAGGAGTTTTCAGCACTAGCCAATGCAGCATCAGCATGTTCCGTCACTGAGCAATGACTTATGTCAAATTCCTGCCCAAGCATCTGCTCAACGTGATCGGCACACTCCAGGTAGCCTCCCCGATGACCCACCGCACGCGCCGCATCTGTCAGAGCCGCTACGGCGCGGTCTAGCTCGCCCGCATTCAGGATGGAGTTGGCAACCTTCACAAAAAACAAAAGCATTAAAAATAAAACTCAACAAGAAAAAGCATAAGACAAAGGCACTTACCAGCACTACGCCGCGAGTGCGCATCCATTCAGCCTCCGAGACAAGCGTATCAACGATGCCTTGGGCCTCGGAGTAGTTTGTCTGGGCCACATTAAGCGCAGCAGTGCTGACAGCACGCGCCTCCTCAGCATCAGCACCCTTGACCTTCTCAGCCTCAAGGTCAATCTCCAAAGACTCGCATCTGTCGATTTGCTCATTCAAGCGACGTTTGAGATCCGCAATCTCAATGTCCTTGGCTTGGAGGTCCTTGTCCTTGTTGGACAATTGCACCTTGGCTTCAGTCAGCTCAACCTAAAAATTGGCAAACGCCTTGAGAATTGACTTAAAGAAATCTCATAAACAAAAAAGGGAAGAGCGAAAGTCAGTAGAACTAACCTCCATCTGCTGCTTGGCAGCTCTTTCACCCTGCGCTTCCTCCACCTTTGAGGTCAAGTCCGCAACTTTAGCCTCAAGATCAACGATCTTCTGTCGTAGCGCATAAGCACGATCGTTGTCTTGGGCGCATATACGCTTAAACTCGGCCTTCTCCTTGGCCAGTTGCTCCTCAACATTGTGGAGTTTTTTCTGCAGCCCCTCGCGGCCCCACTCTTCAGCCTTCTTGTCAGCCTCAAACTTGGCTCTCTCTTCACCAAACGCAGCTTTAGATTTTTCAAATTCAGCAATACGTTTCAGCATACGCTCGCGATAAGCCTCCCAGTCGGCGCGCTCCCTAACCATCGTTCGCCATTCGCGAACTATTTGATGGTTGGCAGCACGAGCGTTGGCCTCGCCAAGGATATAAGTACGATACAACATTTCGTGAGGTTTCGCCCTTTGTCGATGGACTTCAGCAGGTGTAAAGGAGTTCAGGAACCACTCGCGCGCAGGGCTGAACTCAACGAAAGTATCTTTCTGTTTTAAACTCCAGGGGGCTTGATGAGGAGCGTCACCACGTTCTTCTTCATTGTACGTCTTGTAGTAAATATCCCCAACGGTGTCCTTCGCACCTATCACATTGGGGTTATAACCCCCAGCTCCACCAGAGCTCGCGCCGCTTGAGGAGAAGCGGCTGGAACCCTTGGAAGTAATAACAGGCCCGGTGTTGGTTGGTTTGGTGACCTCAGGACCTGGAGATTTAAGAGGCTGATCCATAGCCTTTTTCGCCGTTAGCTCCTTCTCCAAGGCCTGCTTCCTCGCCACTTCAGCCAACCTCTCCTGCTCCGCTCTCTGCTTCCTCTCCTCCTCCTCCTTTCTCTTCATCTCCTCCTCCTTTCTCTTTCTCTCCTCCTCTATCTTCTTCCTCTCTTCTTCTTTCTTTCTCTTCTCTTCCGCAACTCTCTTCTTCTCCTCCTCTCTCTTCCGACCTTCCTCCACCTTTCGCTGCGCCTCAGCAGCCTTCGCGGCATCCTGAGCAGCAGTGTCAGTGGACTTGACGGTAATCTTGGGCCTCTTTACCCCAGCCTCACTAAACGTGACACCCTTCTCAGGGGTCTTCTTCTTGATTTCTGAAAAATAAAGCAAGTGCATTTGAGTAAAGAGAAAAGTATTAAGAAGAGAAGCGAAGAACTTACCAGGAGAAAATTTGTATAACGAGCGCAGCTTGCTCGTTTTCCCAACCACGGGAATCACAGCAGATGTAGGGGCGGAAGCCACACCAGTCGTGGCTTCGCTCCTACCCCTCTTCCGCCCAATAAGCCGGGCACCAGCATCTTCCTCTTCGACTTCTTCATCCTCTGGGAAAGACGGAGTCGCGCCAGCTTCAGGGTTGCGAGAACCCGCGCTCCCAGAACTCTTCGACCCACCAGCACCAGTTTTCCCCTTAGCTGCATGTGATAAACCTTCATATGAGTCACTGATTATCACATAGTCGTCTAAGTCACGTTGACGAAGGCGAAGAGTACCTTTGACAGCAGCAGATGTTGCGCGACTAGGGCCGGTGCCCTTACTGGTCACCTCAGGCTCCACCTTCCTCTTCTTCTTCACCGGTTTTTTCTTCTTCTCCTCGGGGTCAATCCCCAGGTCGCGCAACACACCTGAAAAGATTTCAGACCAAGAGCTTAGCTCGCCGTTGGAAGAACCTACAGACTCCTCGCTGGAAAAATAGAAAGTTTCTTTCCCAGCGAGAGTCACAGAGCGCAATGGACGAGGTTTAGGGTATTGCGCACCTTCAGTAGCGGTTGGCGGTGAAGCGAAAGCATCAGCAGCAGGAAACATGAAGTTTCCTCTAATCTGGTCATACCAGCTTTCCTCATCATCGCGCAATGGGCGAACGCCCATGGAGCCACCAAAGGTAGAGAAGGCAGCTTGGTAGAGTTGCGCTTCTACACATAAAAGAGGGTAAGAAACAATTGCAGCAAACATACTTAGAAAAAGAACAAACAAATGACTAACCTTGATCGCCAAGCTTTAACACGGGAACTTCCCTGCTAGTAGGTGACCACTGGTCACTCATCTTCGCTGCAACCAAAACGTTTTCCCCAAACACCCGGTTCGGGGTTGGGGTCAACTGCTGATACCACAAGGCAGTCTTCGGGATCGGGAGATCTTCCTTTGGTATTGCCTCAGTCCAGTCCCTAAAGGGCATGGCGATTGGCAAAACTTCCTCCCGAATGAAGAAGAACTTCGGTTTCCAGTCATGGAAACTCTTGGGAGGATTTAACAAGATCTTCTTCGCCGCCCCACGGCTCGCAAATGAAAAGAACCCCATCGTTCTTTGCAGTTGGTAGAATGATCGGAATTTGTCTACTGATGGCTCGATGCCATGAGACCGGCATAAGAACTCGAAGTGCCTCACCCTCACCATCCCGGGTGGGCTCATTTGGGATATATGAAAGTTGTAATAAGAAAGAATACTGCCCAAGAAGTTGGTCGCCGGCAGTCGGAAATTCCCTTAAAGAAAAAAGTCTTCATAAAGGGTGATATAACCGGGTGGTGCATCAGCCGCGGTCTGGCCCTGAGCCGGATACCGGGCATCCCACTCCGGTGGGAATCTAAAACTACGAACAATCTGTTCGAACAGACCTAAGTCCCATCTAAGGACAGGAACCGGTCCTTCCTCACTAACAGGAGCCTCTGGGTTTTCTTCACTCATCTTTGTAGAAAGATCTGGAAAAAGCTCGAAAGAAAAGTTTGAAGATTTGAAGAAATCTTGAAGAAACGAAGAACACTTTGAAGATTCAAAGAGTTTTTGAGAGAAAAGTGGAGAAGAAACGAAGAGAAGTGAGAATCTCTCACCTTCTCTTCGGATATATATACCCATCGCATTTAATGCGATGGGTAACCGTGCCGCGTTCGCCGCTAGGCTAACCAACAGGAGGTTGCCACGTCAAGCGGAAAACCAGGGGTGACGGTTACCACGCACGCGTGGGCCTCACTATCCTGACATGAAGTGCAACCGCCGCAGGCGGCATGATGACACCCGTGCCAGGGGTCAACTCAAACGTCGCCCTCAGCGACTTATCTCACCAACCTGTCAGAAGTTCAAATTTCGAAGTTTCCCGCCATAAAACGTGCAAGTAACTTCATGCAGAAGTCACATGAGCCGCGCCAGATATACGTAAACTACTATAACCTCGCGCACCTAACAGGCCAAACAATAAATCACTTAACAACCTGCCTAGTACATGCGCATTTAAAACGACAGTTTTCAACGCGCGCCATACAAGTCAGGATCAAAAGAACCATTTCCCCTCTTATTTTTTATTAAGTCCAGAGCTCCAACCACTTGCGTTGCGCATGGTGCAGCACTGGACTGGGGGGACTTGAAGGGGTATGGTCCCAAAAAGCCGCGCAAACCTCCGACCAGGTTGCGCGCGGAACCATACTCCTTATTTCAGAAAACTTATTAACAGTATCCTCGCGCGACTTACACTCGTGGCAGTTTGTCTGGCGCGAGGCACGGCTCACAAGAGAGCCAAGTATCAGCACTTAGCATAAAACAATGGAACAAATGAGCATGCTAACCCCCGCGCGGGTTAGCTTGTTATCCAACAAGAGCCACTCAGTAGGGAAGCGCACGGCTACCTGCAGTGGTACATAAGGTACAAGTGGCAGTAAAAGGAGCCAATGAGCGTCTAGCAGGCTCTGGTCAATCGTGCGCCACGATCGCCTGACAAGAAGTACACAAGGACGCCTACATGGCACCAATCAGAGGACGGAGACAACTGTCCCACGATCTCCACTCGTCTGCTGATGACAGAAGGACAACAAGGCCGACAACAATGACACGTGGCTCCAATCAAGGTGCGCCAGCACCAACGAGCATCTAGAAGCCACTAAGCGGTCGACGCCAGTGAGACAAAGAGCATATCCGTTTTGTTGTCCGCTTCTGGCCCAAGGCCCATCAGCCCATAACCCCTCACACCTCTCCGGCTATAAATAGAGACCTCATCCCACAGGTTAAACGTTCTATTCCCTTGGCTCTCACTCCTTACACTTAATTACTCTCAAAGCAGTCGCTTATTCTCACGCCGGAGTCTGGTTAAGAGGGAAACCCCCACATTCCCCTCTTAACGAGTAACGGTGTTCTGTTTTGCAGGTTAGATCACCAAGTCGGAGCTTAAATATCTTTAAGAAGATTAACCAACATGAAAGGAACATAAACCAATCTAATTAACTCTCTAATTAGATCACTGTTTCTTCAGTTAGTTACTCTCAAAATGAGAACTTTTCCCTTAATGTGATGACGCTGTCGGTTTATTTTCACAGTTTGAGAATTACATTTCACAGATTCACTTATCACATATTTACATATGAAAAACTACAATACAACAAAAAAATAACCGTTCACATGAAAATAGTCTGATTCACTTAAGCTTTAATTAAGCTATTATAAATAGTTAAATGTATTGAACACAAAATACTTAGAAATTTTAAAATATACTTAAATCTCATAATCCAATCGATTTTATGCGACCCGGTTTTTGATATAAGCCGTATATCAAACTATCCATTACAATTTTAAAGTTTTAAAACTGACTAACCAAACTTAACATAAAAACCAAACCAAAATTTTGAACAATTATTGAACCATTAAACCCATTAAACAAGAACCGACGGATGAGAAAACACTTTGATTCACTCAGGGGCTTTTTGGCAGCTTCTGAATGGTTAAGTGTTGAACCGGTAAGAGGTTTGAACCATTAAAGGCTGAATCGGTGAGAGGTCTGAACCGTTAAAAGACGGTATAATGCTTAACTGTTCAGAGGCAAATGTCTGACTAATTCAGATTAAAGGTCTTAACCATTCAGACTCAATATAATGGTTAACAATAAATGTCTTAACCATTCAGACATATGTGTATGAACCATTAAATGTTGAACAATTAAAGAAATCTGAAGCATTATATACAGCCCCTCACTCAATTGTTGTCGTCTAAAGTATACAAACAGCATATTCTGCACAAACACAAAAATCTGTGGAGAGAGAGAGAGAGAGAGCAAGAGAAAGAAAGATCTAAAAGATCGATGGAGAGCTCAGGAGAGATGGTGGCGTTCCCATTGCTAATAACACCGATCGAGAACAATTACAGGGCATCCACCATCCCCTACAGATTCCCATCTGACAACCCCAACAAACCAACTCCCATTGAGCTCTCTTGGATCAACCTCTTTCAAAATTCCATTCCCTCTTTCAAGTACCCACCTTTACTATTCAAGATTCTCTTTCTTTACTTTTATTATTATTATTATTATTATTATTTTCATTGTCACAGGAAGAGAGCTGAAAGTGATGATACTGTTCCTGATGCTCCTGCTAAAGCTGAAAAGTTTGCTCAAAGGTGTTTGTTTGTTTCTTTCTTTTGATCTTTGCATTGGGTACTTGTTTCTTGGTTTATTAGTTTAATTCAACTTCATATGTTTGGTTAATTTATGTGGTTATACCTTTGGAGTTCAATGTTCATAATATGTTAAGTTTAAGATTGAGAAAATTGACCAAAGGGGCAGTTCTCTAGCGACTTTCTCTAGGGCAGTGGCGGATCTTGAACTTTTAAATAGGTTTTTTTTTTTTTTGGGGGGGGGGGGGTAAAAGCAAAAAAAATAGGGGGGTGGACTCAATACATATAAAATTTCCGCCGGTTGGAAGTCTCGTTCGTGACAAAATGTCATGGGCGAGCAGGGGTTTTACCACAATGGGCCTCTGGGAGGTGGGTTTGGGTTTCCACTGAAGTTGGTGACAGGCTGGGTCACCGACGCTGTCTGTGATCGTGGGCGTAAGTGGCCTTTTGCATATGGGTGTACCCGGGTTACTGGGCTTTGTTGGTTGTTCAAAAAAAAGATTGAGAATAGAGAGTTGAATTGAATCTTGATACTTGTTTTGTAAAAAGTTTTTTCTGAATTGTTGTTGCACATTGTATGGTTGTATTTATGTTTGTGATTATGCTACAATTGTATTGGTGAAAGGTATGGTGAAATACTAGAGGACTTCAAAAAGGATCCTGAAAGTCATGGTGGACCGCCGGATTGTATAGTAAGCAAGATCTTTCTTTATTCTATACGCAAAATTGTGATGATGTTAAGAAGTATGTTAGATGTTTTACTCGGTGTGTTACAGCTTCTTTGTCGTATTCGTGAGCTTATCCTCAGAGAGGTTGGTTTCAGAGACATATTCAAGAAGGTCAAGGTGAGGATATAGCATTTATCTTTCTCGGTCATTAATTGTCCACCAAACTGTACAACATTTATTCATCATTAATACTATGGATGTCTACTTCTCCAAGCATGCTTTTGAAAAGAATTTTTATATCATGATATTACATCCTTGAGTTATTGCAATCTTGGTTTTAAAAAAGTGTGCCTTGCCTGAGGCGATCAGAAAAAAACGCCTCAGGGACTTGAGGCAGCGCTTCATGTTATGTGGGTCAAAATTTGACCATGTAATGTAGATTTTGGTTGTACATTAGGGCTGTTCATGAGCCGAGCCGAGCCAGGGTAAGCTCGGGCTCGGCTTGGTTTTAAACCGAGCTGGCTCGGCTTGGTTTGGCTCGATTTTAAAAAGAAGAATATAATGTATAGCTCTCAAAATTCAGTAGCCTTAAATATTATTCAATGCTTCAAAAAAACATATTCAAAGTATTATAATACTTATACATTACAAGCCAAAGTCATGTTCAACAGCGAAAAATAAGTTTTAAATGTCAACGAAATACAATATTAGTTCATTAGCAAGGCACTTAAGATTCAAATATATCATGGATATCAAATTACAAGCCTAAATACATATAAATAATAAGTTTTTTTTGTAATATATTATAATGTATATAAAGAAAATAATCCGAACTAAGCCTTAGTTCATTAGCAAGGCACTTAAGATTCAAATATGTCATGGATTTCAAATTACAAGCCTAAATACATATAAATAATAACAATTTTTTTTTGTAATATATTATAATGTATATAAAAATAAATATATTATAAAGAAAATAATCCGAACTAAGCCGAGTTGAGCTACCAAGCGAGCCAAACCGAGCCAATTCGGCTCGTTACGAGCCGAGCTGGCTCGGCTCACTTTCAAACCGAGCCATATCGAGCGAGCTTTTTCCAAGCGAGCTCCGAGCTGCAAGCTTTTTGGACAGCCCTATTGTACATAGAGCAACGCCTTGCATGCATGAACTTCTAACCTCAGATTTCGGGAAATATAGGCCTCGGAGCGCTTCACGCTTTTTAAAACCAAGATTGCAATGTAAAAGATCGTTTGTTTCTTGCTAAACATATATAATTCATTCGATATTAAACCTAGAAATGGTTTTTAATTTCTGGGTTTGATGCACCAGGACGAAGAAAACGCCAAAGCAATTTCCTTGTTTAAGGATGTTGTCAATTTGAATGACGCCATTGAGGAAGAACTAAAGCGAGTGGAGAATTTGGTCAGAGGAATATTTGCAGGGAATATATTTGATCTAGGATCTGCAACGGTAACCCAACGCTCCTGACTAAAAAAAAAATTATTTCACCTTTCCGCCATTCTACATGGACATAAAATTTGTTCATCTCTAGTAAAACAATTTGGCTGTATCGTAACTGATGCATTACATGCTGTCATGCATTCTTTACAGTTTACACTCACTTTTAACCTTTGTGAACTGAAGATTTTTTTTTTGTTAAGTATGGTGTACTGCAGCACTTAGTCGATAACCGATCTTTTAATTAGGAATAAGTTGGGTTCTGTTATTATTGACAGTGTAACCTTTCCGTGATTCTTGAAGCTTGCAGAGTTATTCTCTAAAGATGGAATGTCATTCTTGGCAAGTTGTCAAAATATCGTTCCCCGACCTTGGGTTATTGATGATTTAGATGCTTTCATTGCAAAATGGAGCAAGAAACCTTGGAAAAAGGCAAGTTCCACCCGTAACCGAACCATTCCTTTAGATAGCTCTCTTTTTAATGCATGTCAGTCACCCTCTTACATATATTATTTATCATGACAGGCTGTCATATTTGTTGACAACTCTGGTGCAGATATTATCTTGGGTATATTGCCCTTTGCTAGAGAACTGCTTCGTTGTGGGACTCAGGTACACACTCTTACTATTGACGGACCATAAGACCTTAGCATAGCCAAGTAGCCAATAAATAATCTTGATTAACAAAATAACTAACTAACTAAAAGAAAAAATAAAAATAGTATAACTAAAACAACATAATCTAATTTCCACGAATAGAAAGAATGAAAAAATAAAAAAATCTTGTTTAAAAGTGGTTTTCTTGAAGCTTTCTAGTATATGTGTTGTTGTTTTAAGTAAGGTAAACTGACTGAATATTTTAATGATGCAGGTTGTGTTGGCAGCTAATGACCTACCATCGATCAACGATGTAACTTATCATGAGCTACTGGAGATCATATCAAAGGTACTAAAGCTGTACTTTTATTATTATTAAGGTATTGATTGTTGCTGCATGGTTTTTAATGAAAATTACCAGTTGAAGGATGAAAATGGAAAGCTCATGGGTGTTGATACTCAGAATCTTTTGATTGCAAATTCTGGTAACGATTTGCCGGTAAGACAGTTGCTTCGTACATGGTCTGATCATGTGCCCCTTAAGTTGTTGAGTGTTGTCAGCGTTGCATGTAATAGTTAGTTAATTGTTATGACAGGTTATCGATCTCTCGAGTGTGTCTCAAGAGCTTGCATACCTTGCAAGTGATGCTGACCTGGTAGTTTTGGAAGGAATGGTGAGTTTTAACCAAACATACACATATGACCATAAGTACATATTCAAATTTGAAAATTTGAAACTGAATTAGAATTCAAACCGGTTCGAATTCAAACGTTGAACAACCGATTCGAATTTGGGACGATAAAGAAAAAACTTGTATACTTCAAATTCGAATATAATCCGGCCGGTTTGGTTCAAAATCATATATTCGAATTCAATTCAAAATCTGAGATCGGGATTCGGTTCAGATAAAACCCAATTCGATATCTTCAAAACCCGAATTCGAATACCCCATTCGAACCAAATTTCATGTTTTTTCTAGACGAATTTGAACAATGAACACCCTAGTCACGTGTTATATATGCAAACCTACAACTCTCAAGCAGCCAATTAAGGATGTTTATGGTGGCTGTTGAACCGCTAACTATAGTTTCAACAGCAAACCAAACCAGCTGGGTTGGCTGGACCTGCTGAATTGCCCCAAAACGGTTGTCAACCCGTTTTATTTTTAAATCGATAGTTTGCATTAAATTGTTTAAATATAATAACTGCATATTCTAAACATGATTAAAAAATATATAAACCAAGACATAAACCATTGGCCGCACTGTTAAAATCCGGTCTTTCAAAGTGTAGACCGAACCATATAAATCCGGTCTTTCTGTCGGTTTATGAACAGTTGTAATATCACTGTTATCTGATATCGAATTTGTTGGCAGGGCCGTGGAATCGAGACAAACCTGTATGCTCAATTTAAATGTGATTCCCTCAAGATCGGAATGGTTAGCAACAATTTATTCTTGTTTTGCGTTCCCTTATGCTTACACTAGTAGTTTTAATCAACTGTTGGTTGTATGCATTTAGGTGAAGCATCCGGAAGTTGCGCAGTTCCTGGGTGGGAGACTATATGATTGTGTATTCAAGTTTAATGAAGTTTCAAGTGGTTGATTAGACTATTTGCAAGAGGCTGGATTGGATGACTGCATCTATTCTTTCTCATTACTTTTAACCTCTATGAATGATGGCACATGGAAATGCTTGTTCTAATAAATTTGCCATGTCACTTTGTTTCTTCTGAACAAAAGACGCTATACGTCATGGTTTGGTTGGAGTTATACCTCATGAACCTAATATGAAATTTGCGGGTTTAATTTAATCTATAGGGGTTTAGCCGTTCAGGTCAAATCCGCATACATGCTTTACCAAACGCGACATATTTTTTTTATTTGATTTTAAAGGGTAGTTTATGTTAAAACTTAAACTGGTTAAATACATTTGAAAACATTCGTGTTATTTTTATTTTATCCGTCTAAATCCATGAATAAGGTTGTAATCGAGCCTAGCCAGGTTGAGCTTGAGCTTAAACAAGCCTACTTGGCTCGACTCGTTTATTTTATCAAGCTGAAAAGTCGAGCACAACTCGTAAAATGTTCGAGTCAGGGCTCGTTAATTTATTGATTTTTTTAATTTTATATTTTTTACAAATATTGAATAAAAAACAAAAAAAAAAGTTACACATATATCTATATGGTTTGTTTTAATTTTTTTAAATATTTTAAAAACCAAAAGTCATATTAAAAGTTTAGATGTATAATTTTTCATATTTTCATATGTTATTGGTTAATTAAACTTAAAATGTTAACATCTTAACCCCTTCCCACTTTTAAAATGTTAACACCTTAACCCCTTCTTACGTCTATTTTTTTTAGGGCTAATCACGTGGCGACATCCCTTTTCTTTTTTTGTCACAAAGGCAGTTAACAGCTACTGCTGTTAAAACTGGTAGGTGTTGGGCTCAAGTTTCTGACATAAATCATCCATCCATCTGTAGCATGCATACATATATTATTATAATAATAGTTTGACCACTCTAGCTTTCTTCTTCTTTGTGAACCTGTCAACACGAAAGCTACAAGACTTTGCATGCTTCTAAAATTATTTGAATCATCCATCCATCTTCTCCTTCTTCACTAAGCACCACCACCACCCTCCCGAGCACCATCACCCTGCAACTTAATAACTTTAATAGTTTATATCAACACCTACAACCAACCACCACCCTCACCGAGCACCACCACCCTCCACCCACCACAACGACAACTACCACGGTCCACGGTCACGTACCAACCAACCACCACCATCACCTACCAACAATCGTCACTCTCCGCCCACCACAACCACCACCCACCACAAAAACCGTCACTAACCACAACCCCCAACCCCCATGAAGAGGTATGGTCCCAATTCTTCGCCTACATGGCAAGGACCACACCACTTTTTCATCCAACATGGCGCCTACATCAGCAAGTGAATCCAGAAGCTTATAGAAGCTTCTGGAAGACGTCAATGTGGCACCAAAGATGCTCCTTCCGACAGAAAGGACAACACGTGTCACCGGTCACCAAGCGCCATGTGGACTTGCGGCAAATCCAGGAGCAGACCGACAGCAACAGTACGACGTTTCCAGCATGGACGAATATAGGCGCGCCACGTGTACCACCACCCTGACCACAACAGAGGGGACCAAGAGGATATTCCCCTTGGTCGGACAGCTGGCGCCCTATAGCAGCTGGCAAGGTTGCTCCTCCCTCTTGCACCTTCCGGCTATAAATAGGACCCTTCATCATTCAGGTTAATTCCATTCCATCTTCCACACTCTCACTCTCAACACACACTGTTTTCCTCCTCAGAACAGTACTTATTCTCACGCCGGAGCCTGGTTAAGAGGGAAACCCCCATATTCCCCTCTTAACGAGCTAACGGTGTTGCTATTTTGCAGGACCATAGCCATTCGACGAGCAGAGGAGGAGATTGAACCCACAGAAGAGACAATCCAACTAGTTGACCTTGGTGTTAACCAGTGTTTCATCATTGGCGCCCACCACATTTTTTGCAAACCAC
Organism: Helianthus annuus; assembly: GCF_002127325.2. Classification (NCBI taxonomy): domain Eukaryota; kingdom Viridiplantae; phylum Streptophyta; class Magnoliopsida; order Asterales; family Asteraceae; genus Helianthus; species Helianthus annuus. The sequence continues at coordinate 129,473,722 of NC_035448.2, read as the reverse complement.
ACTCATCTCCTTTTTCTTTGAAAAACTCTCTAAAATGGCTGAATCAAACCCTTCTCCTCAAATGGACGGAGAAGTCTCTTCCTTCGAACTCATTTCGGACACCGCGCACGTCCGAAGAGTCCAAGAAAACGAGACCATCCAAGAAGGGAAGTGAACAACGAGTTTCCTGACATCTTTGGAAGCGCATCCAGAGTTGTTAGCCAAACCACAAACAAAGCCACTTTCCAACCTCCACCCAGAATCATCAACCAAATCACAAATGGAGCCACCTTCCAACCTCCACCCAGGGTAGTTAATCAGACACCTCCAGAAGTTCCCACACAAAACCATGGGGCTGGCCTATCAGCCCCATTGGTTCAAACACAGTTGAACTTCTCAGCACTTTTAGGGCTACCCGAAGGAAAAACTCTGGCTTCCTGGTATGCTGAACAAACAGCTTCGTTAAACCTTGTCTATGCGCAACTCAGCGCACAGCAAGCCTTGCTCCAAGCATAAGCTAACCAATCTGTCTTTGTTACTCCACCGCAAAGGTCTCTGAGCACCCACACAACTCAGCAGGCCAATGCGTGGAACTTACATCCTGAAAAAGAACCTATGCCAAACATCAGAAGGCCAAGCGCGCATGACACGCACGATACTTATGGTGAAATAGAAAGCAATTATGTGCAGTACTCCCATCCACAGAGAAAGCCGATACAAAGTCGTTTAGGCGCGCGCAACATGAACGACGAATGGGATAGCTATAATGAGGAAGACGATCCGACGTACAAGGTATTCAGCAGATTACCACCAGAACATGAGTCGTACAAACCCCACAAGCACGCGGGGTACAATCCAAAGGCAAAACACGACTACTCTTTGAGCTATCGCCCAAACGGCATGGTTGAAAACTCCAAGTTCATCAAAGAGATTGCAACAGCCGATATCGACAAGACAACACTGCCACACAACGTGGGCAAATACAATGGCTTAACAGATCCGACGACCACCTCCAAGTCTTCAATGGCGCAGGGGTAACAGGCGGATGGAATCTACCAACTTGGTGTCATCTTTTTGCACAAACCTTTGTCGGCGCGGCACGCGTCTGGTTCGATAGCCTGCCAGCAGGAAGAATTAAGTCATGGATTGATTTTCGAGACAAATTCCTCGCGCACTTCTCCCAACAGCGCAGACACATTAGAGATCCAGCTGATTGTTTGAATATATGGAGGAAAGATCACGAAAGCGTGGAAGATTTCATCACCAGATATAACAAAGAATGTCTGGAAATTGGAGACGTAGACGAAAAGATGATGCGCGCACACTTTATGAGGGCAGTAAAGTGTGACGACTTGATCAAACGATTGAAAGGAAGAGACGGAGGCCCCAAAGATTGGGAAACCTTCATTGAGGCAGCAAAAACAATCGCGCGCACTGACAAACCATGCGCCATGCGTCCAGTTGGCTCAACTTTGTAAAGTTGCCGACAAGCCATGCGTCATGTTGGTAACTTTGCAAAAGTTACCAACATACCATGCGCTATGCGTCCAGTTGGCTCAACTTTGCAAAAGTTACCAACACGCCATGCGCCATGCGTCCAGTGGGCTCAACTTTGCAAAAGTTACCAACACGCCATGCGCCATGCGTCCAGTCGTCTCAACTTTGCGAAAGTTACCAACACGCCATGCGCCATACGCCCACTCGGCTCAAGTGCGCAAGGTAACCTGCATGCATTAAACAACAACAACCACTATCCTTATAAGTCCATAATCCTTCCTAGACGATCAACTCAACTAGAAGGCACACTGGACTGGGGGGACTTGAAGAGGTATGGTCCCAATTCTTCGCCTATATGGCAAGGATCACACCATTTTTTCATCCAACATGGCGCCTACATCAGCAAGTGAATCCAGAAGCTTATAGAAGCTTCTGGAAGACGTCAATGTGGCACCAAAGATGCTCCTTCCGACAGAAAGGACAACACGTGTCACCAGTCACCAAGCGCCATGGGGACCTGCGGCAAATCCAGGAGCAGACCGACAGCAACAGTACGACGTCTCCAGCATGGACGAATATAGGCGCGTCACGTGTACCACCACCTTGACGACAGCAGAGGGGACCAAGAGGATATTCCCCTTGGTCGAACAGCTGGCGCCCTATAGCAGCTGGCAAGGTTGTTCCTCCCTCTTTCACCTTCCGGCTATAAATAGGACCCTTCATCATTCAGGTTAATTCCATTCCATCTTCCACACTCTCACTCTCAACACCCATTGTTTTCCTCCTCAGAACAGTACTTATTCTCACGCCGGAGCCTGGTTAAGAGGGAAACCCCCCATATTCCACTCTTAACGAGCTAACGGTGCTGCTGTTTTGCAGGACCATAGCCATTCGAAGAGCAGAGAAGGAGATTGAACCCACAGAAGATACAATCCAGCTAGTTGACCTGGGTGTTAACCGGTGTTTCATCACCCCACCACCGTCACCTACCAAACCTTCAATTGAACCCGGAAACCCCATTAACCCATACAACTTCAACTTTTTCACAAACAATGAACACAAATCAACAATAAATCAGTTAATTCAGAGCCTCTTGAAGTCACTATCGAATTAATGCATGCTAGACTGGACAAACATCTCAAAATCATCTGGGTTTTATCAGCTTAAACTTTTCATACCACAATAATTTTCTAGAGAGAGAGAGAGTAATGCAGGTGTCGATTTAGGTTTGGTTTTATCACCTCTTTAATCGAATCAGTTGTTGATCACACAGATCTAGGGAGACAATTGAAACTTGTATAAAATATAATGTTTATACAATGGAGGAGGTGTTGATGGTTGTTTTCTAGAGAGAGAGAGGGTGGTTGTGTTAAGAGAAGGGGTTGCGCAGTGGAGGGGGTGGGCCCTTTAATTTATTCATATATTAATAGGTGGGGCATAAAAACAATAGTAGCCACGTGGCAAAATATGAGTGGTTGTTGAGGAAAGTACTTAGCTTTTAATTTGAGCCGTGTGGAAACTCGTGAAACGGCTCGTTGAGAGGTGTCAAATGGCTATTCTTGAAATGACGGCGTCAACTTGGCTATTTCAGTGATTTTCCCTTTTTTATTATACATTTAGGTTTGGAATCAAATACAAAGACTCGGCACCACTCAAAAACCTAACACCCCCTATCACCTAGGGATGAGTACCGAAAGAACCGGTACCGAAAATCCCCAAAAGTGGGTATCGGTACCGGTACCGAATATACCCGGTTCGGTACGGTTCGGTATCGGTATTTGAGGTTAAAAACCGATAAATACTGGTACCGAAAATGCTAAAAGTCGGTACCGAAAAAGTACCCGGTTCGATAAATTCGGTACCGGTACCGGGAACGTTTTGCTCATCCCTACTATCCCACCCAAAAAAGAAGTGTACAAAGGAATAAACCAACTACAACAAAAAAAAAAAAATGTGTATAAAGGAATAAACCAACTTAAAAAAACACCCCTCCTATCACCCACCCAAAAAACAAAATTTACCACCCAAAAACCTAACACCCCTCCTATCACCCACCCAAAAAACAAAATTTTTGTTTTGGGAGGGTGGTGGTGGAGTGGGGGTGTTAGGTTTTTTGATGAGGTGGTAGGTTTTTGATGGTGGTGTAGTGGGTTTAGGTTTTAGGTTCTTAGACGCTTGTCACCTTATAATGTCTTGTTACACTTGTTATTTTTAGCAGCTTTGTTGAAAAACTTAAACTTAACCCTATACATTTATACTACATTTTAAAATTTACACACACCTATACCTTGGTAACTCCCTGTACAATCGCTTTCAAAAAGCATCCCGCTTCATATTTTCTTATTATGGTGTTCTTTACAACATGTGTCTGAATGATATCTTTAACATATAAAAGAATTTAGACAAGCCACAGTATATGTTTATATCATAAGTGATATGTAGTACATTCTAAAACTGACGGTGACTATTGAACTCAAATTACACGACTACATTCAACGCTGGATTGTATGAAAAAACAAAACGAATCTGGCATCATCATCTCTGCAGCTTTCCAATGGAATGCAAATAGATCGAAACTGAAACGACACTGTAAACATTACCCGTGTTAGCCTACGTAAAGCAATAACAATCGAATTGTTAATCAGAAAGCAAGCAAGCAGTGTTAGCAACTTACGTGGATCCCAAGAAGAAAGCGAGTGATAGATGAAAATTAAACAGAAATACAGAAACAACTGCTGTTAGTAGCATTGCTACAGATGTCGAGTAAACCTGCAATAAAGGCCAAAGCTAGTCATCTATGGGAACATTGAGATTAAGAACATATAGAAAGGCCTTACCTTCACAATATTGTCGGCATACTTCATCACCATCGACACAGCGATCCCACTGCAAATCCAGGACAATAACAGTTATTCGCAAACTGAAGTCACCCACCACTTTTGGGCAATGGAAAATATATACCTTAGGGCATGGTTGATAATCATGAGAACGGTAATTGGCGAATATCCATGGAAAAATCCCCTGTACAAACGCGTTGGGATTTTCATGAGAAGTGGACAAGGTGGAAACACTAGAGATAAGAAAGTTATCAAATTAAGAGACGGTAAAGAGCATAAGTAACATACTTGTTCACAACAGCATCAAAATCTTGGACCAGTATTGCAATAAGGTTGAACGCCATCCCAAACACATATAACCAAAAGTTCTGCACATTTATGTTTCTAGAAGGCCGTTTTTTAATTATAGCCTGTAAAATTGAGTGCGAACTTGTCAAATAGAGTACTCACAATGTTTTGTGTACGCAAAGAGCCTGACTAGAAAAAAATTCGAGGTGACAAAAATGGTGACAGCTTTAACAGTCGTTTTGAGATACTAACTGAAAGTGAAGTATAATTTGGGATAACAGACAAACAATACACACCCTTTACCTCTGTGTACACTCCAGCAAAACCACTTAAGAGTGCCATGACCTGCAAATAAATGATTGAGTACATATAAGAATTCTCATTAGTTAAGAGATAATAATTGGTTTGCTAATGTGAGGGAATAAGCTGAAAACGTCAAGGACTCACAATGGCCATCATCCAGCCTAGAAAAGGAGTCTGAAGAACATGATCAGAACTGTTAACAAAGTAAAACACAGTGTAAAAGAACAGCCAATAACTAATATATGAATAAAAGAGGATCTAAGAAATTCAAGGAAAAGCTACGGAGAGAATCAAACTTACGAAGGATTAAGCTGTGCTGTTGTGCAACCCGCACAGAGTAAAATGAAAGCAGCCCACTGGATCTCGCTTAACCTGTGAAAAGTTATTGTAAATTGTAATGCAACGTTAACAGTCTATCTGATTACAAACAAGGTGTGACATGGTAGCAGGAGATTCTGCTTCATCCTTTTAAAGGTAAGAACACATACTTCTTCTTGAGAATTATGCGGTACAACACACCGGTGCTGATGATATTCAGGTTTTTGAGTATCTGATACCCTGGAGCATCCACATACGCGAAGATATAGTACTGCCAAATACATGCATGCCTCAGATACGGTTAAAATCCCAACAATTAATAATGTCAGATTAAACAACGATACAAAACCTACCTGGAGCAAATTCTTGACAAGGTAGAGTGCTGCAGGAATGGGATAAACACTAACTTCATCCACTGTTGTACTCAACCTGGAACCAGATTACAGAAATTTCAGGGTAATGGAAGACTGTTTGTTTTTCTTATTTTCATACATGAGGAATTCTTATAATGACCGACAAAATTTTCTTATATTCACTTACCTTTATATATGACTGACACGGTGAGTGAATGAAGGAAAGATTTCACACTAAAATTGGTAAGTGATGAAGACTTAAGTCTTAATGAATTATTTAGAAAGGCTTATATGTACCGTTAAGAACCAACAGTTTCCATAAGAAGTTATGAAGATTTTGAATGTTGCCAAAATAAACCAAGGAGAGGTTTAAGTGGACGATTCTTTAAGCTTGGTCAAGCAAAGTACAGGTAAACAATGAATCATATCATTTGTAATATTGCTGGACATAAAATGCAGATGATCTAGCATTAGTGCAACGCCAAGTAGTGACTACTGACTAATAAAATTATTGTGAGGCAAACTCATATGACAATATTCTAAGAAATGAAGATGTTAATTTTCTCCAAGCAGAGGTAAGGAGTGTCTGGCTTAACAAGTGTAAGAAAGAGGACCAAATGTGCACAAAGTCAACAGATTCAGGTGAGCCCCATATAACAAACTTCAAGAGCCTGCACATTTTCGTGTAACCTGCTACTGTCCAAACACTACAGAAACCCTTTGTGTACCAAGAAGTGATTGTAGATGTGATAGACTTCAGATTTAAGAGGGCATGCATGAAAATATACTGCAATGTCATGTTTATTCCAATCCTAACTTTAGTAGAATGCTGTTTGTTCAGCTTGGGTGCCTTAGGCAGTACACATCCATTAATTGCTAAATTTTTACATGTACAAGTAAGTACAAACACTAGGAGCATGTGTTAAATGAAGTGAAGGCCTGACAAAAAAGATGAAAACATGCCAAACAAGAGAACGCTACATGTAGAATGACACGGAGTGCAAAATCAAACTGTATTGTAGTTGAAAGGAGTGTGAGTTTGATGGTGCAATGAACTACGAGATAGGGCCGATAAGCAATATACAGAATACCTATTATCATCAGTCACACCTTCAGTTCTCCATATTCTACCCAATGCCACAAGTGATAGTGCACATTTCAAAGCCTCAACCTAATTCCAAAGCAAAGAAAAAAGATATCAACATTGTATTCTTCACGGCAATCCACTCAAAATACTAGAACACAAATCCCTCACCAAAAAGTTAGCCGTTGTGACACTATACTCATATCTTCCAGCTCTTTTCGACCAGACGATAAGTATGGCCTGGGAGCTCGTAAGAAAAGTCAACGCTAACGTAACAACCGACCTAGAACATCAATAAAAGTAAACAAAAATTGCAACATATTAACATATAACCTCATAATGAAATTGAGACTAATATATTACACCACCACTTACTTCATCTTCCACTTTGTTTTATCATAAGGTGCAGCAACTGCAAACATTAAAACCAAACCCTAAGAACCCTAAATTACACTCCAAAAACACATTATTAATAACTTAAAAAAGTACCATACCATCCAAAATAGGTTTGCCACGTAAGCTCTCAATGTCTTCATTAACAGGATCCCCAATCTTATCCTACAATGCAACATATCATTCATTACATTACATATTTACATTACATTGAATATCTGAACTCATCAGTACTACAAGAAAGCAGATCGAGGTTGAATCCAACTATAATTAAGCGACAAGATCGACATGAAAGCAAGAATCCTATAGATATAAGAAATATGCAATGATGATAACAGATGTAAGTGTATTTGAACCTGATCTTTGATTCTTCTGTACTCCATTGGAGACAAGAGATGTATGAACTGGAAAAGTGTGGTGGAAAGTGAATTACGAGAGAAGGGACTGGATCCGGATGGGTGTGGGTATGCGGAGTGTGTAAGCAGCTGATGTCGGTGGAAATCCGATGAATTCGATTGTGGAAATGAACATCAACGGTGTACGCGGGATGGACTGCTGCTGATAGGTATCTACGGCTTGATATGAAACGTATAAATCAAGATTTAGATATTACTAACAACGTAAACAATGTGTTATATCAAGATAGGGATATTTTTAGGGCATATAGTCGATAAAACTATCTTAGGATATGATGTTTATTTATTTATGGTACATTAATTATCGATTGAAACATTTCTAATTTACAATTTGGGGTGTGTATAAGTGTATTAGGTTCACGCATAACCCCTTGGAAACATCACAACCCAAGCGTCATCTCTCCAATAAACCAACTATGCGTCGGAACCCACTATCATCAACGGTAGTGTTCCCGCCTACCCACAAACTCTCTCTCTCCTCTCCACAGATAAACACAACTCTCTCTCTCTCTCTCTCTCTCTTTCTCTCCCACTTCTTCGGTAATCAGTCCCTGCAAACGATACTTGATTCCGTTACCTGTGGGGGTGGCAGTGTACCCGTTAGGATAGTGGTACCCGTAAACACCCTGTGTACCCTTACAATATTTATTCTTTTACTAGATATTAGATTGGAACATGATTCTATATATTTGAACATGTAAACTTTAAATGACCGGAGACGGGAGGGGATTCATATTTCAGATTTATAGTTACTCTTGTGGACATGACTAAGCAAATACTAATTACACTTTTAAGCATTGTTGGGCCTTAGCTCAAACTAAGCAAGCCCTCCCCCACAAATATGTCGGAAGAGGATGATGACAATCATGCAACAAGCTAATTAACCACTTTTACACTTACGGGGTAGGACAACACATAAATTAATAGGAATTCATCTCAAACACATAATCTCCTTCACAAGATTGAGGCAAGCAAGGTGAGAGTGCCCGTGTTTTTTCTCTCTAACCTTCTACAAGAAAGTGCCTAATAAGAAAATCTCAACCACTAAAAGGAGCACTCCACATGCCAAAGATGTGAGCACATAGAAACAATACTTGGTTCTTCAATATATGAATGAATCTTAAACTTTGAAGTTAATGAGGTCAAAAAAGACATGTATGTAAGAATATACACTTACACATCCCTCTTTATTTGCATATTGCAACATCCTAAATTTTCAACAAATTAGTAATTTTGTAAGGGGAAAAATAGAGACCCATTTGTTATGAATCTTGTTAAAGCCTAAGGAGGGGTACTTTGATAGTATCCACAAAACCCTACGATAGAATGTGCATTGGTAGCTGTGTCCTTTCTCATTTCAACTCTTGCCATTTTGGGCTCTAGAGAGAGAGAGAGATTCCTAGAGAGAGAAAGTTGGTTGTTACTAAGCGGATTTTGCAAGAGGATCAAGGGAAACATCAAAGGATCATTACGATCCAATTCCTAGAAAAAAAAGGTGTATTGGCTTGGTTTCAGTGGGTTTTTCCAATATCTAAGCTCAGTTTCGATTCAAAGTCATTTAAACTAAGATTTTCCTCAAAATGATTGTGTTTACGCTAAAAGGTTATGCATGGGGATCTATTATACGGTGATTTCGAGTTATTTGGAAGTGTAAAGTTAGCATCTTGGTCTGTTTCCAGATCTATAATCCAAAGGTTCCATTAAGCTAGGATTAGGTTTTTCATGAGGAAGAAACGTATGTTTGTCTGTCACTTAGCGCGCGTATGGAACTTTGTGCGCGCAATGTCCTTTACGCGCGGTAGTTTGCGCTCAATTTAGTTTACGGGTTGTTAGTAATAGTTTGCGCTCCACCAAAGCCAATCATACTTTGCGCTCCACCAAAGCCAATCATACTTTGCGCATAAACTTAGTTTATGCAAGTTGGGTGTTTGCGCATGGACCTTTAAGCGCAATGCTCACATTGCGCTTGTATGTTGACCATATTTGGCATAGGACTCCGAGTGTCTGGATCTTCTAGTTTCAGTAGATTACCGCATAGTATTATAGGTGAGTTTCTATACCCCATTTACGTTACTGTTTGGGTCGGTTTGCATACTCGGTAAAGTTTTCAAAGTGAAACATTGTGTATAAAGGTTACACAGTGTGATAAAGTGTGCTAAAGTAATAGTAAAGTTTTAAAGTATTGAGTGATAAAGTATAAAGTGATTATAGTATGCATATTGCATCATAAAGACTAAAGAAGACATACTGCAGCTAAAGGTTAACGTCGGTGTCTAAAGCTAACACTAAAGTCTCAAATAACATCTAAAGTTAGCGTTGTGGTCACACAAAGTGTCTAAAGTTAACAGTATGACCAAATGGTAAAGGTGTTGCGCCTTTGTGGCCTGCCGATGGTTGATCAACTAAGTATAGTATAACGTGAGTGTTACAGTTCATAGCAAAGTGTTAAAATTTATGTTAAAGTGTTGTGTTTAATAGATAGTGTAAAGTTACATGAAATACCGATGTGCCTAAAGCATTTAACGTGCTAGAATATTTGCTAAAATTTATAGTCTCCTTGTTAAACTATAACTCATTTAACATAACTGACTTTTAGTATGCATATCAGGTTAATTAGACATGTTGATTGCTGACTCATGGCAAGGCTTCTGCTCGACGACTCGCATCCCACTTATGTTATTGCTTTCCTAGTTAAAGACAACTGTTTACTTTTGTATAGATTGGTTGGTTATGTTTGAATTCCGTTGTGTATTTTAATTCTCTTTTACCCGCGTCCAAAAGCTCTCTCTCACATACACTCTCTCACTGTGCTCATTCAAGCATTTTATTACAAGCTAAGTGACAATGAAATATTATATATACTAACACAGAATTCTAAGCGAGGTGACCTCATATAAGGATATAAACGATTGTCTTTTATGCATGACCAACCAAATGATGGTTGGTGTATAATATCATCCAAACGATGGTGACTTGTGAAGCATGGTAAACGATGGTTAATATGATAGGCTCCAAACGATGGTTAGTCCTTCATTACCAAACGATGGTTATCATGCATAGTCTATATAATATTCACTTGTAACTCGGATCTTGTTATGTTCTTTCGAGTCCTACGAAGGAATTATGTTCTTCGGACACAAGCGAACGATCACTAGATGTATCCACAATATGCATCAACAAATATATTAGGTAAGATTACGAAAATACCCATGCCTCTAACAGTCAAACAAGCGTTGACTTGATGGAGGGGTACATTGATGCAATCTGGAAACGTCAAATGGTAGGGCAGCAAAATTTTGAAAATAAGGGGTAAGAGTGTCAGCGCCCCCAAACCCCCGGGGGTAACATGCTCCACCTAGATACACCGCATGTATCAACGTGCATCACCAAAGTTCATGCATCACTCCAACGCAACAAGTGCTAATTCCTCATCCACGTCACCCAAATGCACCGCTAAATGTAGTGCATTGGTTTGGTCTAACCATGACCAGGTAAAGAAACATATCCCAACAAAACCGTGCACATAAAATGACCATTTGTGGTCTCCTGAGCAAAATAGCTTGTTTGTCATCTCCTACATTGACAAATTTATGACACACATTCGGTAATATTCCTCTTAGATTTTATGAAAACCTTTTTCCTTTGTACACCTACACTTTCAAAAAGGGGGACCGTTGGAATTGATGTCATTGAGAAGAAGAGTTGGAGTTTTTATATATTTATTTTTTACTTTCAATAGTAACCACGTAATCTTTACCGACTCTTTAATATCAATAACCAAAAGTTATCAAAAATGTTATAAATAACACGAATATTGAGAGTGGTGAGATCCTCTTAACTCCATTTCTAAAAAGTAAACTAAATTTCTAAAAAGTAAGATTTAAAACCAAAATTGGTACTTCACCATCCCATGTACCATATACCTACGAGTATGTTTAACACCTGACTGTACCCGACAAACATTAGACTGGATATTGCATACAGTTTTTCAACCGGGTATAAGACTGATATTACTAAGACCACCCGGTGTGGTCTTTGTTGTAAATGATAATCAGAGATAATCAAAAAGGGACTTCATTTCATTGATTTATTTTTTATTTTGCATACAAAACATAAAACCAAGCCTTTATTTATAGGCTTTACAAGAACTTATAAAAAAGGAAATACAATAAAGATGATTCACAATTATTGGTTGCCTGATTTACGGATGCCAAGAATAGGGAGGATTCTTGTTGACCCATAATTTGCTCTCCAAGATATCCTCCTTTCTAACACTCCCCCTCAAGTTGAATTGTGGGATTGCCACGATTCAACTTGGATTGGTTTTGATTTTGGGTTTTGATTATGTTTGGTTTTTGGTTTGGCTACCGTCACCTTGACATGGTAGTTTGGCTTGATTTGAGTTATCGCCTTTAGACATGGTAACTTTTGGCTTGATTTGAGTTACCGCCTTTCGACATGGTAACTTTGGTTTGATTTGAGCTACCGCCTTTCGACATGGCAGCCTGTTTTGGGTTTTGGTTTCCCCTCAAGTTGAAAAAATCAACTTGGCCATTTGGGTTTTGGCATTCGTTTGGGTTTTGATTTTGTTTTGGTTTGGTTTGGTTTTGCTTTTTGAGCTTTGTTTTTTTTTTTTTTTTTTTTTTGAGCTTTGATTTTTTTGAGCATTGTTTTTTTAGCTTTGTCTTTTTCCTTTTTGAGCGGAATGTTGATCCTTGTTTTTTTAATATTTTCTTTTATCTAAAAAGAAAGGAAGCCCTAGCCCTTCGCCTGCATAAAATACCAAAACATCTTTAGGCCTTGGCTTCTTCGTTCGCTCTTTTGGGGGAATAGGGTTTTGCAACATATCAGATGTTCCAGCCGAGGGTTTCTTCTCCTCAGCAGTATCTGCAGCTTTGACACTTTCAGCATTATAACCAGGGGAACGGACATACATGAAACTAACGGCTTTCATCATCTCCATCTTTTCCTGGTCTTTCTTGGAGACAAGAGCAGCCTGGCGGAAATGAACGCTGCGGCGGTGATGAATTTTAGGGTTTTCAGCGGCAGCAACAACTAGGGTTTTCAGCGGCAGTGGATGCGGCGGCGGCGAAGTTCACCGGGGTTTCAGGTTCGATTTCGGGTTTTAGGTTTTGATTTGATTTTGGTTTTTTTCTGGTTCGGACTTGACAAAGAATTCAGGGTCTTCGTGGGGACTGTTCGTCGGACTGGAATGGTTCGTTGGGGGGTTTTGGGCGAACCGGTTTGAAGACAGAACTGATGAACGAAGACGGTCGACTGATTTGTCGGAACAGTGGAATCAGGTCAGATTTGAAGTTGATTTTGGTTGAACGACTTTGGTTTTGGTTTGAGATTGAAGAACAGAGTTTTCACGGATCATAACTCTGCTCTGATACCATGTTGTAAATGATAATCAGAGATAATCAAAAAGGGACTTCATTTCATTGATTTATTTTTTATTTTGCATACAAAACATAAAACCAAGCCTTTATTTATAGGCTTTACAAGAACTTATAAAAAAGGAAATACAATAAAGATGATTCACAATTATTGGTTGCCTGATTTACGGATGCCAAGAATAGGGAGGATTCTTGTTGACCCATAATTTGCTCTCCAAGATATCCTCCTTTCTAACAGTCTTGCTGTAACACCTCGAAATTTTTGCGTCCAATAATGTGTCGACACGTGTCCTAAGTTTACACGTGGCATTAATATTAAATAAAGGACTAATGTTGACAAACCTTGAAAGTATATAAATTCGAGGGTTATAAATGTCAAACAAAGATAAATATACTGTATAGTATCCCTAAACGATGCTCGTACCTTCAAACGAATAAATCACGGATCGTACGGAAGCGGAACGCAGAAGAAAGTGAGAAATTACAAACCACAGGGGTTAACTGTGTCAACATGTTTAATTATACCTCTGAGTGACCCTTTAACGTTCCCAAGGCTTCGTAACAGTATTATACGCTCACTAGAATATACTGTAAAAATTCCGCGAAGTTCCGTTTTAAAACGAGAGAGTTATACTCAAATTCGTATGAGAAGGGTTAAAAGCGTCAATAATGAAAGTTAAGGCTTTCTGAATAATTAATAAACTAACCGGGGACTTAATAACGCGGGTAAATATCACGAGGTCCCTAGTTGTAATTAACCGAGGGCCAAACCGCAAAGTTACCCCTTCAAACCCGAAAGGTCAGGTAAATCATTACGAAAGATTTCGTTATTAATTACCAGATTTTGTCATCATTACAAAAAGATTTAAAAATCCTGAAATTCTAACCTCAGGCGGCCCGCGTGAAGTTTAGGGTTAAGTTGAGGCGGGCTGCGAGCCTCCTCTTTTTCTCGCCTGATTTTTAAAACTCAGGCGGCCCGCGTACAAAAGCATGGATTCCCCCATGCGGGCCGCGTCAGGCGCCCAGATGCAGAAACATGCTTAACTTGGCTGTTCAGCCTTCCAAGAGCCATCATCTGCATTTAAACACCTCCAAATGACCCCTAAACGACCCCTAACACTAAGGACAAGTGTTGATCAGTTGTGGTGTGTGCTAGACTTTGTTGTCAATCAATTGTGGTGCTTGAAACCACTATATAAAGCCTAAGTTGCAACCATAAGTTCACACCCCATCATCTGCATCATTTGGTCATTTCTGGAGCTCCAACTTCCTCTCAAGTGGTCACACTTGGTGCATAGGACCTCAGTAAGTGTTCCACTCCTTTCCCATTTGAGCTTAACTTAGTTTTAGCTTAAAAGTCGATCCGTCGTAACTAACGGTCGACTTAGCAATAACTCACAAATGATTCAGTGAATTGTCGAATCAAGAATGGTTATTTGTTGGTAATTATGTGGGTAATAAACCTCTAAAAGGGTTCCCACTGATCACCACTATAACTATGTCAAATGTCGAGTCAAACGTGCACCCAAAAAGTCAACAAAATGTCGTTTTGGCGAATCTTGCATGATCTGTAATGTATATACTATGGAACCTGTTTTGATGATCATAAAACATGATATTAAGTATATAAACTTGTTTGCGCTCGTTTGAATCGACCATTTGCTATATTAACCCGGTTCGGAGCCGAATGTCGCAAAAGTTTGACTTTTGCATTGACTTCAGTTCTGACCCGTTTTAGTGAAGTATAGATATGCCTTAGGACTCTCTTAGGACCAGGTCACGTGATGGTATAACCCTCTGTGACCGGTTCGTCGTTTGTCCGAGTCTTTTACGCATTTCCGTTAATCGCCTAAAAGTTGACCGTAACGCCCTTTTTAAAATAAAACGAGTATTTCGGACACGTGAACGGACCATAACCTTGCTCACTAAATTATAAGCATGTCCTTAAAGTCTCACGTCAATCCGAGGTCTAGAATAAGAGTTATGCTAAATAGCGCAATTAAAATAAACTTTTGTAATAAACGACGCAATTAGCATAACACCTATCTAAGCCAAGATTTTATCACCAAAACTTTTACCCACTGTTGTAAAATAATATTTTGGGAATTTTAAAGATTTTTAATTATTTTTAGCCTGCTCATAACCTACGGTTATGGCTATGGGTCGGTAAATACCGAATATGCCCTTTTTGGCCATAAAATGAGTTCTACAAGGTCTTTTGACCCGATTCCAGTTGCTACTAATTTTAAATAATAAATAAAGTATTTTAGACTTTATAAACTGTTCGGGAAACTCAGATTTCCTGTAGAACTCGAAAAGCTCTTTAAAAGTCTTTAAAATGACCGAAAAACCCCTACGGGGCATAATGTTAACTTAAACTCGTTACGGGCATCACGGAAGGTATCCTAATGATACCGCAACCTCTTTAAGGTATATTGACTTAGGAGGCAAGCGTAGGACTCTCACGGTTACCCGTTACGCCTATTGCGTGCACGGTTCGGCTTATGTAACTAGTTTACATAAATTAGTCGATACGGGTCAAACCATATCATTTCGACCCCGAAATCCAGAATGTGAATATTAAACCCATATAAAACAAGTCTCCAGACTTGTTGGGTCAGAATCACATTCCATTCACGGTTTTCGCCTTTCCGCGCGATTTAACCGTATCTATCTTTTGAAACCAACCGGTCTAGGCTACGGCTAATATAAAGACCCGTTAGGATTCTAATAGGTTATTTTGAAAATCTTCGTTCCAGAATAAGGAGCCCCAGTAAAAGATATCGGTGATTTAATTGATTAAGGAATATACATTGCAAAGGTAAATACTTTTAACTTATTTTCCCTTATACGGGCTTGGGATACGGTATTTTTAAATATACCGCTTGGTCGGGTGTAGAAACCTTTTAATCGGAGATGATTAAATTGCATAATCCCGTTTTAATCTGTATTGATTGATAACAAATAACGTTGGGGGTTAATGACCGTGTCCTGGATATCCTTGGCTCATTTTAAAAAGTGAATGGCCACGACGTAAGCACAAGGTGTAGGCAAAACACCTCCTGTTGCATATGTATAACGTATACTCACTCGTGAGAGTATTCTTCTTGTGAGATTATATTTGTGGTGTGTCGATTAATCTTGTCCGGCTTGTATTGTATAATCACCGGCCCTAAATGTTGGACAACCATGTAAATCGGATACAAGATTTTTATTAACAAAATTGTCCCAAGTATAAAAGATTAATTTTGCCTTTGGGTATTTTAATCAACGTGTCAAAATATTTTGTGCCTTGTGCATTCAAATCAATTTTCCCAACTCTTTTCAAAGGAGTCGGTTGAATGTATTTACCAGTGTAAACTGACGTATTTTCCCCAAAAAGATTAAGTGCAGGTACCTAAACGTAAATTGGCTGGTATTAGCTCCCTAGCGTCGTGATAAGTCTCCCAAGCTTGATTGCAGTATCTGATGGAACAATATTTTATTATTATTTTGATCCGCTGTGGATATATTCGACTTCTGTAATACATTTGATATTACAACCAGAGGTTGAAGTATATATTTATCTTTAAGCTTCCGCTGTGCATTATATAATTGTGTGGTTTGACTATATTGTTGCCAACATCGTCACGGTAATCCCCCACCGGGCCCACTGGTGAGACACGTGGAAATCGGGGTGTGACACTTGCGTCCCTACCCCCTCACATTGTATAGCACCCCTTCCCCCATTTCCTAGGCGCCAAGGGGGGGGGGGGGGGGCTATGGACGGGACTCCATCTCTTTAACGAGCGCTAAAGGGTTATGCATAATTGCATATGGGACCCATTCATTCCCACCAATCAAATTTTCCTCTTTTTGATTTCCTTTTTCTTTTCCTTTTCCTATATTGTTTAAAAGGGGCCTTTAAAGGGGCGTTATCTCACACTGTGCAAGTTAACGGTAAAACCCCTCGCTTATATGATGCATAAGTGGCGCTAACATGACATTATAAACCCTTAGGGGCTTTATACCACAACACCCAACCTAATACTCAACTCATTATCATCCCTATTTAATATCAAAACTAGTAATAGTTATCAAACATGTTATATGGTTAAGTGATGAACCAGTAAGAGGTCTGAACCATTAAGTGCTGAACCAGTAAGAGGTCTGAACCATTACGAGCCTGTATAATGCTTAACCGTTCAGAGGCAAAAGTCTGACCAATTCAGATTAGAGGTCTTAACCATTCAGACTCTGTATAAATCTTAACAATTCAGAAGCAAATGTCTGAACCATTCAGACATCTGCTCGTAAAACAAACAGTCTGAAGCATTAAGTGCTAAACCAGTAAGAGGTCTGAACCATTAAGAGCCTTATTAAGAGGTAAACAAACAACCCCTGAGATCCTTAATTTTTTTTTTTGAACGCAAAAACTTCTATATATAAGATCCTTAACTTGATTTCTAAAAAGTAAGATTTAAAACCAAGGGAAAGGATCAAATAGGAAGTTTATTTTGGCTAGGAAGGATAGGAAGCAATAGGATTATGCCATGTGACAAAAAGAAAAAACATAAGAAGGGGCATTTTAGTCAAACACAAATTAGTCTCATGAAAACCCTAGATCTAAAAAACGCAGTACGTCTTTCTCTTTTATGATTCATCTCAAACCCACACCACCACCACCACAATTGCCGCCCACCACCACCACTCTACCGCCTACCGCAACCTCTCCACCGCCGCAGAAGAAAAATTGGAATTTTTAGCTTCTCCGATCGTCGTTCCGGCTTGTCTTTTCGTCCAAAACCTGATCCGCTCATATCTGAAAGCCTTAGATGTTGATGCAACTACAAAACCCTTTACGGAAGTGACGAACCTTTACTTGTTATGGAAGAAAGGATAATGGAGGCACCTGCTACAGATTCATATAAGAATTTTGTATTACGTTTTGACAAATATATAACAGAAAATAAAGAAAGAAAGGGAATGGTTACCTTATACGAAGGGTCGATACAACGGAAGGCAAGTTTTAGTTTCAGATAAGAATTTGTATTGCGTTTTTCTGTAGAATTTGGCATTGCGTTTTTGTAATGAATCTGCATTGGGTTTTTGGGATTTGTAATATGAGTGGCATATTCAGTTTTCCAATAAATGGAATCTCGTTTCCCACCAACTAAAAATATTAAATTTATTGATTTTAAATTATGGTTGAAAACTTCTACAATAACAGCTTTGATACATATTTAATCCTCAACTATTTTCTTTTTGAAATACATATTTAAATTGTTTGATGTGATGTTCTATGTGATGTTCCATGCATATGAGCAAGATCATTAACATTAAAACACTATTAAAACAGTGTGTTCTTCAATTATTTATAAACGCAATGCTACAACGCAATTTACTGTGTTTTAGTCCTTTGTGGTAAAACAAATTATTTTTTTAGGAAAACACTTTTTTATGTGTTTTTTTTGGTCTAATACGTTTTAGGAAAACACATTTTGTAGTGTTTTTAGTCCATTGCGTTTTACAAAAAACACTTTTCTTTGTGTTTTTAGGCCATTGCGTTTTTTTTAAAAAAAGACATTTTTATGTGTTTTTTGGTCCATTGCGTTTTAGAAAAACACATTTTGAAATGTTTTTAGTCTATTGCGTTTTAGGTAAAACACATTTTTATGTGTTTTCAGTCCATTGCGTTTTAGAAACTACACTTTCTTTTGAGGTTTTAGGCTATTGCGTTTTAGAAATAACACATTTCTTTGTGTTTTCTGACCATTGCGTTTTACAAATAAGACATTTCTTTGTGTTTTTGGTGCATTGCATTTTAGAAAAATGTCATTTTTTAGGTTTTTTTTTTTCATTGCGTTTTACGCAACTGGGTTTTTTCCATTGCGTTTTACGCAACTGGGTTTTCAAAAAAAATTTCGAAAATATAGCAATAGTATACTCGTTTTAAAGATTAAAAAACGCTCGTTTTTTTGGTGCAATTTTTATAAAAAAATAATGTCGTATGATAGAGTTATTAATGTTTAAAAAATGGAGGGAATTTGAGGAGAGATAAACTATTGCCTTGGATTGACTAGAATGCCCCTAAACAAACTCACGCGCCTCTTTTTTTTCTTCAATTTCCATCATTTAATCTTAGCACTTGATTAACTAAATGGATGATCAAAATCACTTCCTAATCTTCTTAGTCAAATAAACTTCCTATTGTATCTCTATTCTTAAAACCAAAATTGCTACTTCACAATCCCTAAAATATTCTAGTGAAAAAGATAAAACCATGATTAGGAACAAAGTTACACAAACGGATGATGAACCGACAAAAGTTTGGGTAAGAAAGTCAAAATAACATATACCATCATCATCATATAAGTAAGCTGTCGCCTCCATTGATGGATCCCACCACCTTTCACCACCTCCCCATTTATATTCATACCACTACCACCCTCCTCTCTCTCATCCCCATTTCAATTTCATTTCCATCTTCCTTTCAATACCCAAATACCCACGCCATTCAGATCCGACCCGACCCACCATGTTACAAAGAGAAAGATCTCTCCCCGTCTCCCACCCCACCGGTTCACCCGACCCATCCTCCGTCACCGCCGGCATCCGCCGGCGACTCTCCTCGGTCTCCTTACGCATCCACCCGTCCTCCATCTCCGACACCACCTCCGCCGCAACCGCATGGGCCATGCGCCGATCCAAATCCGTTTCTTCAATGGGTGAATCCGCATCCACCTCGATCCGAAACTGGTGGGACTGGGGATGGGGGTGGATACTTTCTAGAAAACCCGTGTTTGGACCAGATCTGGAGTTTAATAAAAGCTCTAGCAACGGTAGCAATGGTGGCAGCTGGAAGAGTGTTTTTTTAAAGGTAAGATCCGAGATCCGGAAGATGGTTAGATCCGATAAAGTTGGGCTTCCTCAAACTGTTCGGTATAATTCCGGTAGTTACTCGAGGAACTTTGACGATGGTAGCACCAGATTCTGAAATTGTTAAAAATTGGGTGATCTGTAATCTGCATTATGTTGTTGTATGAAATGAAATTCTTTTGTTTAGAGAGAGAAAATGGGAGTAGAATGTGCCGGAGATACGATTCCGGTGGCTGTCGTCGGTGGGTATGGGTTTTACTTTTACTGTTGTGGTAAAAGTTATTTTGTAAAATTGGATTATTATGTAATTTTTAATTTTTGTTAATTGTTATATATGAAATTAATTATTGTATTGTTTCTTTAAAGTTGTGGTGGTCCATGTTTTATGGGCTTTAAATTTTTATGATTATGGTGTAACAATGTATATACTTTATGTTACTTGGAGTTGATAACAAGTATGAATCCTATGGTGAAATATTTTCGTTAGTTATAAGTTTTGATCCCATAAAGACAACTGATCTTTATTTGTTCTTGTTAATTATGTAATAATTGTTACATGGTGTTCTTTAATTTGTCAAGTCGTTACTCTATGTGTTATGGAGTGTTATGGAGAACACTAAAGGAGCTTAAAGGCGAAAGAAAAAGTGTCACATGAGTGCAATGTAAGACGACACTTTCCCTCATTAATGCGGCCATCTTCGTAAACCTGTAATGGTCAACACGCCCATTGGCGCCACCTCCCCTTGCTACCATCGTTTAACTACCAACCAACTTCCTTTTTCCCATACTCCACACCCACTATCCCCACCAAGCTTGGGCCCAACGCCCTGAATGGCACACACTCATTGCGGTATTCACGATCCTGCTGATTTGGCACCACTAGCACCCCCAATGAATTCTCATAACATATGGCCTTATTGTAAATGTCAGAAAGATAAATTTGGTTCTATCAATTTAATTAGTTAATCTAGACTCATTTATGTTACAATAAGAGGCACGTAATACATTTTTGTTACAATAAGGGCATGTGTTATGATCATTAACTAGTTAATCTAGACAAGGAATGAGGCGACGTTCAACAACAATCACTTGCATTTCAATAGAATGGCGGACACTAGTAAGGAAAATGTTTTTTATTGGATTTCTAGTAGATCTAAATATGTAAACCTTAATTGGGTTAGATGGTGTGAGTTTAATATTCAGGATGTAATTTTGTGACTTTGGGGTTCATGTTTCTTGCTGACCCTTTTTTTATATATTTATGTAGAAGTTTGTCGTTCCAAAAAAATATATAATTTCTAATTTTCTATATTCTACACTAAAAGTTTAGAGTTCAATGTCGCAAACTTTTCAAAAGTTTTTGTTTTAGTTCCTCTGTGATCACTAAATTTAAAGAGCCAAACTAAAAGAAAACAATAACAATACTACGTTCCCAAGCCACTTTCTAGTTCCACCCGTGTATACAACATTATATTATGTTAAAATCTTGTTCTTTTCAGCTTGTAATAAACAAAAATAACCCACTCAACCTGTATGGTTTTTAGTTAAAACATTTTGTATATGTTGAAATTAGGGATTGGCTTGGTATCAGTATCAAACTTAGTCAAATATGAGTACCGGTACCAATATTGAAGATAGTCAAATATGTAACTGGTACCGGTACCTAAAATGCTCAGAACGGTACCAGTATTGCGGCGGTATTGGTATTTGAAAGTAAAATTCAGTAAAATTCTGGTACCGCATCGAACAGGTACCGAACCCAAAGTACTGGTACCGAAAATGCCAAAAAATGCGCACTGAATCGATACTGATATTCGTTACGAGAAATTCGGTACCGGTATCAAAACTGTACCAAGTCAGTACCGATACCCAGTACCAAATGATCATCCCTAGTTGAAATAAGGAATAATGGATTTTAATAATCTCAACTATTTGCCATTGGCCGACAACGGTCCCAACTATAAAAATAACCACTAATGGTCCCACCTTTTAATCTATTGTCCACCAATGGACATTTTCTAACTGAAGTCTAACCCAGTTAGTTTTTTTGTGATGTGGACGCCGACGTGGCATAGTCCTTTGTTATCTGACGAGGTGGTTGCTTATGTGGCACCACCTTACCCCCACCACCACCAATCGCCACCACCATTAGCCACCACCACTACCACCAGCCACCACCAGCCACCTCCAGCCATCGACCATCACGATCAGCCGCCACCACCAGCCACCTCCACAACCACCACCACCACCATCAGCCGCCACCACCCACCTCCATCGTCATTAATCATCACCACCCACTACCATCAACCACTACCACCCACCTCCACCGCCATTAGCCATCACCACCAACCTCCTCTGATATCTCTTTTCCGGCCAAACGAAGCAACAAGACCCCAATCTGACTGTCACAATTGACGACTGCAATTATTCAAATGAAGGGTCGGGTGCAGGTTTGTAAACATTTAGATCGGGGTCTTGGGTGGTGATGGCTGATGGCATTGGATGTGGATGGTGGCGGTTGATGGTTGTGTAGGGATGACAATCAAACCCGAACCCGATAGGTAAACCCGAAACCGATACATTTGGGACGGGTTTGGGGTCGGTTAATCTGGTTTGGGAATAGTTTTTATATTTTTTTTCACGGGTTTAGTACGGCTTTGAGATTTAGTGATATACTCGTTTACCCGAGAAAGTGTACCCATTTACCCGATTGTATACCCGATATAATTTCTTTTATATTGTTAAATATGTTTGTATGTATATATCTATATATATATATATATATATATGATACATCCATCTTTTTATGCATATAAGTATCTATTCCGTATACATTGTAGTTATTTGATATATATTTTTATAGTGACAATACGAAATGTAACCGGTTAGTAGATACCTTAGTAGATACCCGATGGGTTTTGGGTTGAGTATACCCTACGGGTAAGCTTTCTAAATTAACGGGTGTACCCGAAACCCGCGGGTATGGTGGTGGGTGATAGCAGCTGATGGTGGTGGTCGTTGTGACCGGTGGTGGTGGTTTTGGGGTGAGGTGGTGCCATATAAGCGACCACCTCATTAAATGACAAAGGTCTATGCCATGCCAGCGTTCACGTCACTAAAGATGAACTAGGTTAGACCTCAGTTAGAAGATATTTATTGGTGAACAATAGGTTAAAAGGCAAAACCATCAGTGTTTATTTTTGTAGTTTGTTGTCGGCCAACAACAAGTGGTTAGACTATCTCCAATGCTAAACGCGCCCTTAGATGCCTTTAGCTGTCACATCATCTGACACATAATATCCTTACAAATCCTTAAAAACCTCAATTTCATCTCCAACCCTACAAATATTCTTACCCTTCTTAATTTTCACCTCATCACCTATCCATTACACACAATATTTAAATAAAACATTTCTTTTTTTACTTTGGGTCCACCTCATCGCATGAACCGAGGCAAATCCATGCCCTTATGCAAGGACATCTAACCTAAGGGCATGTTAGGATAGATGCACTTCAATGGTAATGATCTTTAAAGACTTGTAAGAACATCCTCCAATGGATGCATTCGAGATAGTCTTAGAATTATTGAAAATTTAACTTCCTTGAAATAATATAGTAAAGAGAATATGCATGCATTATAATTTATAAATAAATAAACGAAGTTTCTTTTTTTTTCCAAACGGCAAATATAAACAAGTGGAGGAAACAAAAAGGTACAAAAACCATGTTGGTCATGTGTGTTTCCATGATAGGCTATGGGGTGTCACCGACAGAACAGTTGCCGATGCCAGCTGGCCACTTCTTTCTCTCCCGCAAAAAGTAAATTAGAATTACAATAATATATTAATATTTCCGATCCTAGAAATGGAACATAAATTTTCTGTTCTTCAAATATAAATATAACGTTTTCCTCAAAAAATATAAAAAAAACTTCAGTTGTGTCAGTTGCTAATGTTCGTCAATTAGACTATCTCCAATGCTAAGGAGTCCTTAGGCGTCCTTAGTTGCCTAGTCAGCTGCCACATCATATCCATACAAATCCTTAAAAATCCTTACAAATCCTTAAAACCTCTCAATTTCATCTTCAACCATACAAATATCCTTACATATCCTTAGATTTTCCACATCATCACCTCTTTTTTTCTTTAAATTCAATTACTTAAATAGGTAATATCTAAAATAAAAAAAAAGTAAATTTGATAAAAAAATAAATAAATACATATGCACCGAAAATTTTTCTTAATTGGATTTTTTTAATCTACTTTGATTATATAGGGTTAATGTAGTTCTTTTAATATTATTATATAGTAAAAATCTTCTTACATACTTTACTCTTTCTATCTTCTCCAATTAGACTATCTCCAATGCTAAGGAGTCCTTAGGCGTCCTTAGTTGCCTAGTCAGCTGCCACATCATATCCATACAAATCCTTAAAAATCCTTACAAATCCTTAAAACCTCTCAATTTCATCTTCAACCATACAAATATCCTTACATATCCTTAGATTTTCCACATCATCACCTCTTTTTTTCTTTAAATTCAATTACTTAAATAGGTAATATCTAAAATAAAAAAAAAAGTAAATTTGATAAAAAAAATAAATAAATACATATGCACCGAAAATTTTTCTTAATTGGATTTTTTTAATCTACTTTGATTATATAGGGTTAATGTAGTTCTTTTAATATTATTATATAGTAAAAATCTTCTTACATACTTTACTCTTTCTATCTTCTCCAATTATACAAATTTCACTTGTCTGTAATTCATGTCTAAATAATAAATGTTTAAATAATTAGTGAAAATGTTAATATCTAAATAAAAAGCGAACCACATTAAAAAAAAAATAAAAGCATAGAAATTGTATTACACACCTAACCAATTTTTTTATTGGAATTTTTAGAACTAGTTTGTTTTAAATTGGATTCTTTTTAATGGGTGTAAATAAAACCTTTAATTAGAGGGACCTACTATGTAGTTTACTTTAATTAAAAGGGTAATTATAAAACTTTTAATATTAAAATAAAAATCCTCAACCTACTCTTATCCTGTACATCTTCTCCATCCTCCATTGATTTATTGAAGCTTCAACATTTTCAAAAGAACCCAATCTCAACCGTCATTGAAAAAAAACAATATAAAAAACAAGGAAATGGCACAATAACCGACATAAACCAAGCCCTTAGCTTCGGACGTTCACCTTTCGGATAATTTCGGGCGGCTGACTCCAACGCTCCACTGAAATTCGGACAGCTCCAGCGTGGCTTCGGACAGATTTGATTCGGGCGCATTAAAGATAGTCTTAGCAATTGTTACCGGAAATCGACTAAATTATTTGCTTAATGCACTCGTGATTTTTAATCAGTGTCATGGATACACGGACGTTAAATTATATAAAATTGAAAGGTTAATTAATGATTTATGTGGTAAGGAGAAAAGTAATTACGAATTCATTTTTTTTTCTTTACAAAATTGAAGATTTGTTTTTCACTCTTTATCAAGTTGTAAAACGTTAGGTATGTAATGCTCAATTGTTTACAAAATTCATGTTAAGTCGGTATGAATATCATCTTTAAAAATTACATAACATATCCGAAAAGATTGTTTGGTTTTTTGATCTTGGTTAGTTGACTTGGTTCTCTTTGTAAAATACGGAAATATTCAGCTTTTATTGGACGTTTTCTTGACCAAAAATGATGTTTTCTTTGATTCTTAACTAGTTACTCCTGAATTGCTCATTTAAGAAGATATGGCATCACAGTCTTTGTTGGCCCGTGTTTATTTATCGTAGAGTTTCTGTCGTTAAAAAAAACTCGACAAGAAAGGCGGGAATTGAACAATGAACGGGAAAGGGGATGGCTATGGGATTATTTTTCTAAATTGTTTGTTTTATAAGTATAATGGTTATTTCATATCTTGTTAACATATGTACATTCCAACAGTGTTAATGAGCAAACACGATAACAAAGAATAAACACCATATCCGAAATATTCATAATGAAATGTTCAAATTCATAATTTAACCACCTAGCCCTCCATGTAATTATTAATTCTTAAATTAAAGAGTATATTCTTTTTAAAAGAGAAAAAATAAGATCTTTTTTCTCTTAACCATTTTAACTTTTCACGCATCCTAAAAATTGTAACATTATTCAAACTTTAAACTGTCTTGATTTATTTTCTTGTTTTTTTATGAAAAGTTAAATGTATCTATATGTGAAACAATAATCATTAACGATTATTGATGACTACAATCTTAGTTTTGTTTCTGCTCAAATAATCTTGGCATATAATTATAAATTATGATATGACTAAATCAATTCATATAATGTCGATTTATAAGATTTCTGCATTGTATGTTATATATTGTGCTTTGCTTGGTTTTATATGCTTTGAGTTGTTTGTTTTTTTTGCTTTTGGGTTTGTACATTTGGGTCGGCGAGGGTTTAAAAGGTTGAACCATTACCATGTCTTCTCCTTTACGTGCGCTCTCTCTCTCTCTATCTCTACATTGCTTTCTCTCTGTTTCTCCGGCTACTTTAGGTAAGCGTTTTCTTCGTCTGTTTACATATGTTGTTCGACCATCTTTCTTTTTGGTTGTTACTGTTTGAACGCTTTCTTTTTCTGGCTTTGTATGTTACATATGTACACTTTCTGGCCAACACCGCTGAATATTTGCTTCCTACGTTGATGTATGTTGTTTCACCGTCTGTGATTTTGGGTTTCCGTCTTTCTAACTTTTGGCTTGCTGCCTTTTTTTGTTATTGATGTTACCAGAGGTTTTGTGTGACGGTATGGTTAGTGTTAACTTTGTCTGTAACGTAGACGTACTTTAAGTTTTTATACACTCAGCTGATGTTTTGGGTTTATCGATTGCTTTTGACGATTCGACAAGATGTACATGTTTTTTTATGTTGATCAGTTATGTTTAAACATAATGGAAAACATGAATAATATACCTGTGTAACAACTCTCATTAAAATTAATAATTAGAATGGTAATTAGCTATTAAGAAAACCCTAATTGAGACACCCAAGTAATTCTGCACTAACCCTAAAATTTCGAAACAATCGGAATCAGGATCAGGGCCTCTAAAACTCAGGGGGGGGGGTTAAACCCTAATCGATATTATCTTTATTATACGTTGTCTGAATTGAATTTTATAAAACTGTCAACTCACCCAAGCTACTGGACACGAAACCTACCCTACCCTAAATTGGCATCCCAGGCGATACGCGGGAGGTTCCTCGAATTCTGCCGCGACACGCGGGAGAAGCCAATTTTCAGTATAAATAGAGGGCCTTGGGACTTGAATCTGGGAGTTGGAACGACGTAAAATCGTTGTCTGTACGTCGAGTTAAGGTCGTTTTACTACAATTAAACACACACACTGTTATCGAGGTGCTGTCGCGGAACAGGGTAATTACTCGATCGCTATTAGGATTCATTTCCGGGATCAACATATCCAAAGAATGTCTAAGTGCCGCCCACATTGGGTTATGCTTTGTCGTTTGTCGATAATTCGATAAATGAGTTGAAGCATTATACTTTGTCGTTTGTCGATAATTCGATAAATGAGTTGAAGTATTATACTTTGTCGTTTGTCGTTAATACGATAAATGAGTTGAAGTATTGCACTTTGTCATTCATTGTGAAAATTTGATCTCGTAAATTATCGTGACTGCTGCATTGATCACTAACCCTGTTTTGTGTGCATTATTGTTGAAATTAGGTTAACAGGGCTAAAATCATATTCTGTCAGTACCAAATCTGCAATGTGAGTTATTCTTCTTTTATAAACTCTTTTCTCACAGTTTGTGAGCTGTTAACTGTTTACAATACTCCAAATTATTTTCAGAATTATAACTTACAGTGATTAAGTTTATGTAATCACCAAATTATAGCCGGTATGTGGGGTATTGTGCACATTACTTGATAATCTTCACCATTGGGGCAGCCATTGGGTGATATGACCATAATCACAGACACCATTGGACGTATGGGCCAATGGGTCGAGTGGTAAAGTACTGTGGGTAGATTGGTTGATATCAGAAACATTGTAAAAGATCTTACCACTGTAAATTATAATAAATGTGTCATTTTCAGTAACTAGAATAATTCACTCAGTATTTCCCCGCTGACAAAATCTTTTTCAAACATGTTTCAGGTGATCTGCTGTAATTCAGGAAAAATGCAGGGGAAGCATTTCAAGCTTAAGATAGTGGCTCAATATAAAATAAAGAATTATGTTTTATTAATAAAATCTTGTTATTGTAAATTATCAGGGTTTTATCCCGAATTGTGAAATAAAAATAAATCGGGAAAAGTTTTAACTTAGCCGATCCTGTGAATAAATTTTCCGCTGCTAAACTCACAATAAATAAAGTACCGCAGGATTTCTGTCTAGCGGCTCCTGAAGCGGGTAAAACCGGGTCGGGGGCCGTGACAGAAACAAGGTGGTATCAGAGCCACTAAGTTAAGCTAATTAAGTATTTAAACGATACTTAATTTTCCTGATTACTATTATTATGATTATGTGTTTATGTGCTTTTAACTGATTATTTGTTAGTTATAGTATGGGTAAACAAAAGTTGCAAGATATCTATCTTAAATTAGATAGATCAATTTATGAAGAAGGAAGTTCGTCCAAAACTAAATTTTCAAAGCTCCCTACAATTCCTGAAGAAGGAATATTTGTGCAAAAAGCGAATTATGAAAATCCGCTTTCTCCTAGAAAAAGGAATATGATTATTAAGAAAAGTAAGGAGCAAATCAGAGAAAAAAAAATTAAAAAGGAAACCCAGGATTTAATCGATAAATCACCTTGGGAAGATAAACTCGATGAAAAATGGGCAAATTTATATATGCTAGCCACTGTGGCAGAACATGCAAATCTCTAGAAGCCCTAAATTAGCAAGCAGTACTTCTCAATAAGTAAATAAATAAAATTTAGTAAAATAAATATGAGTGTGTTTTCTGTATTTTGTACAAATAGTGTGCAATAAAACTTTCATGTTATTTGTTAAACTTTGTTCCAAAGTTTTAACTTGATATTTTGTGCATTTTGCATATATGCTACACAGCATGAACGAGATATCTGAAGCTTTTCAGATCCTCAATCTATATCCAGTGAATATCGAAGTTTCTCATGAATTTACAGGATATTTTGCTGATGTGGACCAACCTGTAAAATTTCCTACTCCACCAGTAACCAAACCAAAAAGAAGGCCAAAGAAAAATTATGTGTGGGGAAGCCGTATACGTAAGAAAAAGTCAGTTACAAAACCTCCTAGAACTAGTAAACCTTTAGAAAAAGGAAAGGCGATTATAATCCAGGAAAACCCTAATCCGCAAGAATAGGAAACTGAAGCCAATGACGAATCTAGGCAAATGGAGGAACAGTTTGATCAGTATTCTCAAGAAATAGAAATAGAAATAGGGCAAGGTTCTAGACCAACTCAGGTAGAATTCGGAGAGATCTCTAATCAAAATAAGAAAATTACCTTTCAGGATCAGATAGATATTTTACTGGAAAAATGTGAGACTATGCAACCTGCCAACACAGGTATCTTTACCTATCCTATCGAAAACCCAATCCCTATGAATTTTGCACCAACAATCACTGAACCAATAGTCCACGACCAACCTGTTGAAATGGAAGAATGGTGGACAAATGATTGGCAATTTCAAAATATTGTCAATAGCCCTTACTCGTTTCTTCCACAGTTTGACCCAGAACCCCTACCTAATCCACCAATGAGTAATGAAAATCTGGCTGAACTTCGCCATTTCGGTGAAGAGTTGATGGATGCAGGGAATAGAATTAGGGAAATAGGGGGACAGATTGCCTGGAAGTATGACGAGAGGGAACTCCGTTTCTAGAATGACAAGTAGGAGGGTGGTAAAACTATCTTTGTAAAATAGTGAAACCAGTTGTAACATAACGAATAAAACGTTGTAAGATATCGGTGTGTATTGATGCATACTATACTGATATAAAATAGAATCGAGAAATCGATAATTTTGACTTATATGTTATAAATTGTTCGATTATTTGTATAATTTGCTAATTGCTAATTTATTTTAATAAATTATCATCAGATGGCAAATAATAATAACGAACCAGTAAATGAAGTTAATCAATCGGAGCAACACCCAGAAGATCAATATATGACCAAAAGAGATATCGAAAATATTGTTGCCCAAGGAATAGCCAACGCAATTCCAATGTTCGTTGCTGCTATGAAACATCCAAACGATCCGCAACATATCATTCCTAGTAAACATACTAGCGAAGATAATTTCAGTAATAGTATAAACGGGGGCAATGATCATATCAATCATGACAATGAATCTCAGCACACGCCGCGCCCTAAGAAACGAAAGGCTGCAACACCTGGTTGCACTTTCAAAGAATTTCTTGCTTGTAAACCCGCTGAATTTGCAGGCAATGAAGGAGCAACTGCAACACTGCGATGGTTAGAGAAAACCGAAGCAGTAATTGCAATAAGTAAATGTGCTGAAGGAGATCAAGTCATGTATGCCTCAAACCTGTTTAAGGAAGGAGCACTAGAATGGTGGAACACAGTGCTGCAGGCAAAAGGCAGACGGGTGGCTTATGCTATGACTTGGGAAGAATTTAAGAATCTTGTCGAAAGAAAATTCTGTCCTGAGTATGAGAAGGAACAGATGGCAAATAAGTTCCTAAATCATCGAATGACAGGGGTAGATTGTCGTGGTTATACTTCGACATTCTTCGAATATGCGAGAGTGGTACCTAACCTGGCTTCGCCAGAACCAGTACTCATTTCTCGATATATTTGGGGATTAATTAGCGAAATTCGCAATATCGTCAAGGCTGCGAGACCTCATACTATTGACGATGCAGTAGAATTAGCTAATACTTTAACCGACGAACTGGTCCGCACAAGAGATGAAGATAGGAAGAAAGAATTGGCTCAGAAAATTACCCAAGGATTTAGGGTGGGTAATAGTAGTAACTTCAAGAAGAAAGGAACAAGACAATCTTCCATCCCGCCATTCTGCAGGAATTGCAAAAGGAAGCATTTTGGAAAATGCAATGCAATTTGTAACTTCTGCAAATCTGTGGGCCATAGTGAAGAAAACTGTAAGAAGAAAACTGTAACCTGCTTTCACTGTGGAGAAACCGGACATTACAAAACCGAATGTCCTAAACTGAACAAAATCACTGATAACAAAGGCAAACCCGTTGAAGGAACTGTTAAGAAGAATGCCAGAGCTTTCCAGCTAACTACTCAAGAAGCCGAGCTCATTCCGGATGTGATAGCCGGTACGTTTTTAGTTCACAACGTCTATGCAAAAGTATTATTTGACTCTGGTGCAAACCAAAGTTTTATAAATACTTCATTCTGTCAAGCTCTTAAGTTACCGTTGACTACCGTTAGACAAATTTTTACAGTCGAAACTGCAGATGGGAATTCAGTCAAAATTAATCAGGTTTTGCAAAAAGTAGAAATAGAACTTTCAGGTCATAAGTTTGTTGCAAACCTATTGCCTATTAAATTAGCTGAGTTTGATGTTGTGTTAGGAATGGATTGGTTAATAGCCAACCATGCTCAAATCATATGTGATAGAAATTCTATAGAAATTCAAGCACCTACTGGAGAGAGGTAATTAAGATTTCAGGAGATAAACCTAGGAAGCCATTAAAGTTCATATCAGTAATGAAAGTTGCTAATTATGAACGGAACCAAGGAATAGTATATATGATTTCCGTAATCATTTGTACTAAAGGCAAAGAACTCAAGGAGATTCCTGTAGTCTCAGAATACCCAGATGTATTTCCAGAAGATTTAACTGGATTACCACCAGACAGAGAGGTAGAATTTAGGATTCATCTAATTCCAGGAACTACACCGATAGCCAAGGCACCCTATCCATTAGCTCCTACCGAAATGCTAGAATTGAAAAAGCAATTAGATGAATTACTAAGCAAAGGATTTATACAACCTAGTTCATCCCCTTGGGGTGCACCAGTGTTGTTTGTGAAAAAGAAAGATGGATCAATGAGAATGTGTATTGATTATAGAGAGTTGAATAAGGTCACAATTAAGAATCGGTACCCATTACCTAGGATTGATGATCTTTTCGATCAATTACAAGGAGCTAGGTATTTCTCTAAGATAGACTTAAGATCCGGATATCATCAATTGAAGGTACAAGAGGAAGACATACCTAAAACTGCTTTCAGAACTAGGTATGGTCATTATGGGTTTACAGTCATGCCCTTCGGATTAACCAATGCCCCAGCTGCATTCATGGACATGATGAACCGAATCTGTAAACCATATTTGGATAAATTTGTGATCGTATTCATTGACGATATACTCATTTATTCCAAAAGTCAAGTTGAGCATTGTCAGCACTTGCATGCACTCTTAACTTTATTAAGAAAAGAAAAATTGTACGCTAAATTCTCAAAGTGTGAATTTTGGTTACAAGAAGTGCAATTCTTAGGCCATATGGTGAATTATGAAGGTATTCACGTAGATCCTGCTAAGATCGAAGCAATTACCAACTGGAAGGTTCCACAAACTGCAATGGAAATTAGAAGTTTTATAGGTTTAGCCGGTTATTATAGACGGTTTATTAAGGATTTTTCCAATATAGCCGTACCATTAACTAAGCTGACCTGTAAAGCCACTAAGTTTGAATGGGGACCAAAACAAGAAGAAGCTTTTAGAATCTTAAAGCAGAAATTAACCAATGCGCCAATCTTAGCCTTACCAGAAGGAACAGAAAATTTTGAAGTATATTGTGATGCTTCAAAATTAGGATATGGATGCGTGTTGATGCAACGCAAGAAGGTAATTGCGTATGCCTCCAGACAATTGAAAAAGCACGAAGAAAACTATACGGCTCATGATTTAGAACTAGGAGCCATAGTTTTTGCCCTTAAGATTTGGAGACATTATCTGTATGGAAGTAAGTTTACTGTTTATACAGACCACAAGAGTTTAAGATATATATTCGGACAAAAAGAGTTAAACATGAGACAAAGAAGATGGATGGAAGTCTTGAGTGATTACGACTGTGATATTCAATATCATGAAGGAAAGGCCAACGTAGTAGCAGATGCCTTAAGTCGTAAGTTCCATGAAAAGCAAAAACAAGTCCGTGCTCTTAGAATAAATTTACAAGTAGATTTAAGGGAACAAGTGAAGGAAATCCAGAAAACGGCAATCAAGGACAATACCGAAGGAATGAAAGGTTATCTAAAAGAATTAGAACAAGGAAATGATGGAATTTGGAAATTCCACAAAAGCAGAATTTGGGTACCTAAGCAAGGAGATTTAAGATCGAAAATTTTAGAGGAAGCTCATAAATCTAGGTATACTGTACACCCAGGAAATAATAAGATGTACCAAGATTTAAGAAAGAATTTCTGGTGGATAGGAATGAAAAAGGACATAGCTGAATACGTATCTAAGTGTTTAACTTGTTTACAAGTTAAAGCTGAACACCAGAAACCCTCAGGTCTATTACAACAGTTAGAAATGCCTGTATGGAAATGGGAACTCATAACAATGGACTTTGTTACTAAGTTACCCAAAACCAGAAAAGGTAATGATGCAATTTGGGTAATTGTGGACCGATTAACCAAATCAGCTCATTTTCTACCCATAAAAGAAACCTTTAGCATGGAAAGGTTAGCCAAGTTGTATGTGGATGAAATAGTATCCTTACATGGAGTCCCGCTCTCCATCGTATCGGATAGAGATAGTCGTTTCACTTCCCGATTTTGGACAAGTTTTCAAGAATCAATGGGAACCCGACTCAATCTCAGTACTGCGTATCATCCACAAACTGATGGACAAAGTGAAAGGACGATCCAAACTCTGGAAGA
Organism: Helianthus annuus; assembly: GCF_002127325.2. NCBI lineage: Eukaryota > Viridiplantae > Streptophyta > Magnoliopsida > Asterales > Asteraceae > Helianthus > Helianthus annuus. Next base: position 129,440,109 of record NC_035448.2, on the reverse strand, counting down.
CATGCTTCGAGCATGTGTAATTGACTTTGGAGGTAATTGGGATAACCATTTACCATTAATTGAATTCTCCTATAACAATAGTTATCATTCAAGTATCGAGACCGCTCCATTCGAGGCACTGTATGGACGCAAGTGCAGAACACCTGTATGTTGGGCGGAAATAGGAGAAAGTCAATTATCAGGTCCAGAAATTGTACAGGAAACTACAGACAAGATAACTCAAATTAAGGAAAGATTGAAAACAGCAAGAGATCGCCAGAAGAGCTATGCAGACAATCGTCGCAAACCACTTGAATTCCAAATCAAAGTACTATTAAAAGTATCTCCTTGGAAAGGAGTTGTAAGATTTGGAAAGAAAGGAAAACTGAGTCCCCGATATGTTGGACCATTTCCAGTGATTCAACGAATCGGACCAGTTGCCTATCGCTTACAGCTACCAGAAGAACTAGCTGGAGTACATGATGTATTTCATGTATCCAATCTCAAGAAATGTTTATCAGACGAATCTCTGATAGTACCTCTTCAAGACATAGAGGTAAATGAAAAGCTCAAATTCATAGAGAAACCTTTACAGATAGAAGATAGGAAAATCAAGTTTCTCAAACACAAGCGACTTGTACTGGTAAAAATCAAATGGAATTCCAAGAGAGGACCAGAATACACTTGGGAACTGGAGTCAGAAATGAAACGCAAGTATCCTCATCTATTCCAGTGAATCTCGAGGACGAGATTTTTCCTAAGGTGGGGAGGATGTAACAACTCTCATTAAAATTAATAATTAGAATGGTAATTAGCTATTAAGAAAACCCTAATTGAGTCACCCAAGTAATTCTGCACTAACCCTAAAATTTTCGAAACAATCGGAATCAGGATCAGGGCCCCTAAAACTCAGGGGGGGGGGTTAAACCCTAATCGATATTATCTTTATTATACGTTGTCTGAATTGAATTTTATAAAACTGTCAACTCACCCAAGCTACTGGACACGAAACCTACCCTACCCTAAATTGGCATCCCAGGCGATACGCGGGAGGTTCCCCGAATTCTGCCGCGACACGCGGGAGAAGCCAATTTTCAGTATAAATAGAGGGCCTTGGGACTTGAATCTGGGAGTTGGAACGACGTAAAATCGTTGTCTGTACGTCGAGTTAAGGTCGTTTTACTACAATTAAACACACACACTGTTATCGAGGTGCTGCCGCGGAACAGGGTAATTACTCGATCGCTATTACGATTCATTTCCGGGATCAATATATCCAAAGAATGTCTAAGTGCCGCCCACATTGGGTTATGCTTTGTCGTTTGTCGATAATTCGATAAATGAGTTGAAGCATTATACTTTGTCGTTTGTCGATAATTCGATAAATGAGTTGAAGTATTATACTTTGTCGTTTGTCGTTAATACGATAAATGAGTTGAAGTATTGCACTTTGTCATTCATTGTGAAAATTTGATCTCGTAAATTATCGTGACTGCTGCATTGATCACTAACCCTGTTTTGTGTGCATTATTGTTGAAATTAGGTTAACAGGGCTAAAATCATATTCTGTCAATACTAAATCTGCAATGTGAGTTATTCTTCTTTTATAAACTCTTTTCTCACAGTTTGTGAGCTGTTAACTGTTTACAATACTCCAAATTATTTTCAGAATTATAACTTACAGTGATTAAGTTTATGTAATCACCAAATTACAGCCGGTATGTGGGATATTGTGCACATTACTTGATAATCTTCACCATTGGGGCAGCCATTGGGTGATATGACCATAATCACAGACACCATTGGACGTATGGGCTAATGGGTCGAGTGGTAAAGTACTGTGGGTAGATTGGTTGATATCAGAAACATTGTAAAAGATCTTACCACTGTAAATTATAATAAATGTTTCATTTTCAGTAACTAGAATAATTCACTCAGTATTTCCCCGCTGACAAAATCTTTTTCAAACATGTTTCAGGTGATCTGCTGTAATTCAGGAAAAATGCAGGGGAAGCATTTCAAGCTTAAGATAGTGGCTCAATATAAAATAAAGAATTATGTTTTATTAATAAAATCTTGTTATTGTAAATTATCAGGGTTTTATCCCGAATTGTGAAATAAAAATAAATCGGGAAAAGTTTTAACTTAGCCGATCCTGTGAATAAATTTTCCGCTGCTAAACTCACAATAAATAAAGTACCGCAGGATTTCTGTCTAGCGGCTCCTGAAGCGGGTAAAACCGGGTCGGGGGCCGTGACAACCTGTTACAGCAGACAGGCCAGCAGAGAATCCAGTCAGAGATGCAACCATTGAGTGACATACTTGTCAGGATGATCTGGTTCCTCCTTAGGGTGTAAGATTATGATGGTGATGAAACCGAAACAAGGGAAGGATTCGGTTATGGAGAGAGAGCCGAGTGATGTTATTAGGATTGTGTAAATTGTGTAACCCTTAAACTCTCTAATAATCTCCTTATATATACACCCAAGAGGAAACCTAATTAGTTAATAAGGGTAATATGGTCCATCAACAATTACCAACTAATTATTAATAAGTTATTAATATATTTTGATCTATATAATATAAATGATTATAGGGGATGGTTCAAATGAAAACCACTTTTATTGTGAAAACTCGAAAACTAACTAAGAAAAGCCTAAAAAACACACAAATTTTTTTTATAAAAATCGCTGGTTTTTATATATGAAAAAAAACTTTTTTTTCAAAAAAAAAATTGTATTACACATGTGTAATAATACACATGTGTAGTATTACACATGTGCAATACAAAAAAAAAATGAAATTTTTTTATATAAAAAAACCTGCGAAAATTATTATGCAAAAAAATTTGGTATTTTTTTTTGGCTTTTTTAATTAGTTTTCGAGTTTTTACAATAACTAATGGTTTTCATTTAAACCTTCTCCAATGATTATAATGGCTACAAGATTAAATATTATAATAATAATATATTTAATCTCACATTTAAATCTGACTTTAACTAACCAAATCCCTTTACATAAGAGCTTGGATCATTTCTTTAGGTGCTCCATTTATTTTGTTTTAATATACGTGTTCTTAAATCAGACTTTAACTAACCAAGTGTGTATATATATATATATAAATGAGATGTGATTTGGGCTATGTGGCATTGGATTTGGGACAATTTTGCTGATGTGGCAACCTCATTTTTTGAGTTTAGGAGGGAATTCTCAAATGCAATAACCATTCACGATTTTAATACAATGGAAGCGGGATCCGAATGTTGTGGGTCGGGTTTTTTCATTTCCCAATTCACCTTTTGCATATATTCGGATCATTTATAAACTTTTTCATTTTCTTATCTCTCATTCATACCTACCTTAACTTTACCTTCTTCTCTCTTCCTTTAGAACATTCAATCGGTTATCTTCTCACCATCTTTACAAAAATTAGGTCAACATCAAAGGTAAATACGCTAAATTAAATCTAAATATTTGTTATATATGTTATTAATCAAGATCTGCTGTTGATTTTATGTTATTAATTTCTATATAAAGTTAGATTTATAAACATTGTTTGTGCTTCTATTAACTATTTATTTGGTCTGATTTTTGAGGATCCGACCATAAATCTTGAATGTATTTTGTTTTACTTTGTTGTTTATAAATCTTGAATGTATTTTGTTTTACTTTGTTCTTTATGTAGGATTCATATTTAATCTAATGGATTGAACATGTTTACTATTGTTAAATAAAAACCGAAATCTAGATCAGATGTTTTTGTTGATTGTTGATGATTGTTTAGACTATGTAAATCCCTAATTCCGTCATAACAATCGGAATACGACAATTGGTCAAGCAACAGAGATTAGCTCAAACAATCTAAATTGTTTTTGTATTTTTTTCCGTTAAGTTTTCTTTTTTTAATTAACAATATTCTGTGTTAAAAATTTTTCAATTTTAGTTTAAAGATAATTTAATGTATATAAGCATAATTTATGAAAATTTATGATTTTGTAATTAAATGTCTGTTTATGTAATTAGTCAATGTTTCTATAATTAGTTTCACGTTTTATTTTTAAACATATTATTTACTTTCTTTTACAGTTATGGTTCCAATCAACTCTTCAACTTCTCTCCAATCTTATTCCAAGAATACCATCGGTTTCCATATAACAATGAATTTCTTTAGTGGATCTACATATATAGATGGGTTGATATTCTTTACCGTCATCATCTACATCTACTCTTCATTGAATCCATTCCTGAAGTTCACATATCGTTTTACAATCTGTAAGTTGTTTTTGTTAAATTCATTCTTTAGTCTTTATTCATGTGTTTTTTCTTTTATGTTATGTGTTTAATGTATGTTTATGTTTATTTAACCCTAAGTCCGTTTGGTATTTAACATTATTGAAAATTATGTCATTTTTTGTATTTAACATTATTTACACTAAACCCTATATCCGATTTTTATCAATATCTGTCTTTACTTTTATATGAATTGATGTATAATAACTTATATTTGATTCTGTTTGTTAATAAGTTTGTGAATGTCATTCCAAATCCTTAATCCCATTAGCATTGTTATTTATGTTGACCTAAAGTCGATTTTTGATGCAGACTATTTCGTATGATTATGTTTATATGATTTTTTCAGTATGATGGACTGTTTAGGTTTATGTTATACAAGCCCTGATTCTTATTGTCACAGAAATTCTTATTATTTTTTCAGTATTATATATTTTTATGATTGTCATGTTTATGTAATATATCATCTTTTTTTTAACTTTTATCTGTATTTGATGATAGTATAATAGGTTTTATCATAATGAGGATTTTTTAATTTTTTTAATTGGCAGTGTAAATCATTTGGTTACCCAGTTTTTTATTATGATGTATCATAAAGGTTATTTTTTTTTAAATAATTCATCTGACGTGCTTTGTTTATGTAACCGCTTTTTGTAGGTATTTCATATGGCTGAAAGTTCATCAAGGTATTTCATTTGTAGAATCTGTGTATCTTTTGTTTTCATTTTTTATTTCTCATGCTAACCTTAACATTTTACACTTGATTAACATCGTAATCTTTAAATCAGTTTCAGAGGACCCTGCTTCTGTAGGCACATGAATAAAGCAGACGAATTTATTATGGTAAATGACAAATTATTACATAACTTTTTTTTTATTTTCTTTATCTTATTATTAAGTACAGTTTGTTATTATTGTATTGTTTATATGTTTTCACTATAAATATAAATCATTTTGTTTTTTTTATTAGTGTATTCCAGACGACGCTGCGTGCAAACTATGGGGTGTATATAAAGGTCCTACGAATGTTTCGATACACACAGAAGATGGCCGACTATTTAATGTTGGATTAAGCGCTTCTAAAGGAAAGATATTCTTTTTTCATGGTTGGTCCAAAGTTGTAGAACATTTGCGACTAACCATAGGGTGTTTGGTAGTATTTAATCCTATAGATTCTACTACGTTTAAGTTAACATATTTCGTTGATGGGGTTAGTCGTGGCACTTTTTGGACGTATCTGCTCCCTCCATCATCTCATTTTTATGTAAGATAAGTTATATTTATATTTTTCATATTGTATTGATGTATTACTTTACTTATATTAAATTTTGTTTTTGCTGACTTTTTTTTATCATTCCCACAGGTCATTCCTGAATGTATCCTGCCAAAACACTATGATTATTCGTCAAATGATGTAATCTCTACTGTAATTATAGACAACAACACGTTTAACGTTCTCATTGAAACGTCTGACGGTAAAGTAGGTTTTTCCGTTGGTATTGACGTAATTGTTAGTCAATTACAGTTGAAGGATGGTTGTTTTCTGTTTTTTACAAAAGCTTTTGGTAATTTTTTCCATTTAAAAATATTTGGGAAAAATGGTCTTGAAATGAATTTTTCGGATGTAGAGGTCGATGAGGTAAGTTACATATTGGTACTTAATTATATATTTTATATATGTTATTTTAATTTATGTTATATATTTAATTTGCAGACTGAAGTTGCACCTATCGATGTTGAAAATGAAGTTGATGAACTAATACATGGTGGTGTTCGTCGTTTTGTTCGTACGGCTGGTGAACGTTATTTTGTAAGTTTTAGAATCTTTTTTTGTTTCTTTCTAAACATTGTTCTTTTAGTTTCATATTTTTTTATTAATTTTATTTCTACAACTATACAGAGGATTCCAGATCCTGTTTCACGAATGGCTAGACTTGATGAAGGTTTAAGAGATATCACCGTTAGACTTATGCATCTGGATCCGCCACAGCAATTTACTAACGGTACCAGACGTGAAAGAAAAAGCGATGGAGGTTGGCGATACACTTTAACCAGTTGGAAGAAGTTCATGAAAGCTGCTAGAATTAAGGTCCGTGACACGGTTCATTATTCTTTTGATGAAAATGACCAGGTGTTGAGTGTTGATCTGGTTGTACCTTACGTTAGGCGTAGTCATTAGATATATGACATTTACGACATGTTTTTTGCCTTTCATCTGTTACTTTTTAAGTTTTTATATGGTTTTCTTGGTTATTGACATTCGTTTTGCTTTTGAATTTTAAGTTATTATATTTGTTCATATCTTAACTGTCCTTTTAACCAATCATTTTTGTCATTTCTTTCAAAATTTAATGTATTTGTTAAACAGTTATTGGTCAAATTTTAAAAGTCCTTGACAGATTCTAATGAAGTTAATAATTTATTAAAAAAGTAGATTAAACACACTTTTATCTTAACCAATTACGCATTTAAGATGAGTTAAAGTAATATGTATCCCATTTTTTATGAATAATGTATATCTAGATAGATAACACTATGATTGTCAGTTTTTAAACTTGCATTATGCTTGAGAAATGCTACATTATAAGTTTTTTATATAATATTTAACATAAATAACCCATTTTATATTCATTTTTATTATAGAAATTTAACTTTCCGTTTGTATGTTGCAAATTCAATATTTCGTTTTTACTTTTCAAGTTATTAATCATATAATTTCGTCATTTGCAAATTCAAACCTATAATTATGGAAACTGGTTATTCAAAAACAGTTAGAAAAATCAATTTTATTTATTTTAATAATGGTTGTCAATTTTAGAAAAATGTTACAAATAGTATTTAAAAATGTATATTAAACACACTTTTATCTTAATCCATTAATCATTTAAGATGATTTAAAGTAATCTGTATCCCATTTTTTATTAAAATGGATCTGTCGATAGATAACAATATGATTGTCAATTTTTAAACTTTAATTATAGTTGTGAAATGTTACATTATAATATATATAAAATTATATGTAATTTTAAAAAATATTTAAAATCGTATACTGAATCCCGAGGGTATATAATTAACATGTACAGTTTCCATTTTTTTAAATTTTCATAAATGTTAATTACTTTTATCTAATTATAAATTATTCTGTTTCCTTATTTATTGTATTTTAAAAACGAGGTTTATTTTGATTACAAATATTAATATTATATTACTAAAAATAATACGTTTTATAGTTTTATATAAATAGATCAATTGTTTTCTGTTTAATGCAAACTAATAGTTTTTCAACACCCTACTCCTATATTGATTGCATCTTAGCTACAACGGAAAACGAAGGTCAAATCACCTTGCTAAACGATATCGATGCTCTTAGCACAAACTACACTATCAAGGTTAAAATTGTTAGTTTGTGGAGGAAGAAGATGAGAGCTAATGAAAGAGAGACTTATGGTATAGATATGATACTGATGGATGAAATGGTAAATTGATGATTTATTCTTTTTTGTTTAAATTATACTGATTTTCATTTCATTTTAAGATCTCCTTTTCATGTTTTTATGTATTTACCGATAGGGTACCAAGATTCAAGCATCTTGCTTGCATAAGCTATTTTCAAAGTTTGAGAGGCATCTTATTGTTGATGAATGCCTTATCATAAAACGGCCTTCTCTTGCTGCGAACACTACATTTTTCAAGATTGTACCTAACAATCAGAAGTTATCTTTTTACTACCATACGTTTGTGGAAAAGTGCAAAAAATGGGAGGGTCCGCAGTATGTTTTCAATTTTGTTGATTTTAATGATGTTCTGTCACAGAAAATAAAGGAGGGTACGACAGTAGGTATGTTACTTTTTAATTAATTTTTCATACTTTATATACCATAATATTTGTTTTAGGAACTTTTATGGTTTTTTTATGTTCTTATATATGCTGACATGTATTTTATATTTTTTGCTAGATTTCATTGGTTATGTTTGTGTTTGTTATAACATCGAGGAAACGAACAAAAAGGATGGTAGTAAAGGGAAACGCCTTAATCTTAAGCTTCAAGATCTTGAGTAAAATTTTTTCATAAATTCTATGTTTGTTATTCTATATTAGGCTTTCAAATTTACAAAATGTTGTTAAACTTATAATTTTTTGTTATATTATTTTGTAGAGATGTTCAGATCGATTTAACTCTTTGGGATGATTACGCCAAGGACATGTATTCTTACATGGTTAGTGAAAAGCGTGAAGCACATGTTGTCGTTGTTGTCCATTTTGGTGCTGTTAAGACATACAAAGGTATTTAATTCATACCACATTACTTACCTCATAGTACACTTTATGTAGATGTTGTTACTTTATATATATTTTATTTAATGTTTACTTTTTTTTACATGACAACAGGTAAATGGGGTTTTTCTAATAACTTTGATGGTTCACGACTTTTCATTAACGACAACTTTGATGACATGCTATTGTTTAGGCAAAAGTAAGTCATATTATGTAAACATATTTATTTATTGATTTCATCTTTTTGTTTTTTATTTATTTATTGTTTATTGAACATTTGTTTTTATTCAAACTGTTCAATAGGTTTCTTGCAAAACTTGCTGCTTCAACTGAGTCAAGTAGCCATGCTGGGTCATATATCATGTGTTCTGTCGAAGATGAATTTTTAAAGAACGATGTTTTTACACCAATTGCTTATCTTGGATCAATCATAGAGGTTTTCATTAACACCTCATGTGTTATATTTTAAATTTTATCAAAATTTTAATGTAATTGTTGTCTTTTATTATGTAAACAGCCAAAGAAAGTTGTTGTTGTTGTTGGAACTATCGTTGCAATTGTTTAAGATAAGATGTGGTATTATGATGGGTGTAACTATTGCAAGTCCAAAGTTGAGCAAAAGTTTGAAACCTATGATAAGGATGATGGAACAAGTGATGTTAAAGATGAGAAGTTGTATCAATGTTCTAACAAGGATTGTAATGGTAAAGAAGTTTACCCGTTGTCCAGGTAAAATGTTTGTTATTCCTACTTCAACTTATTGTGGATCTACAACAACAACGTAGGTCGTTTTTTTATATATTCATATATATATATATATATATATATATATATATATATATAGATATAATATTTTAAATATTTAAGCACTATTGTTAAGGTTTAAAATACCGGTTCGTGTTCAAGATTCAACCGTGTCACGGCCCCCGACCCGGTTTTACCCGTTTCTGGAGCCGCGGGACAGAAAGTCTGCGGTATTCTGCTTATTGTGAGTTTAGCAGCGGAAAATTTATTTCACAGGATCGGCTAAGTTAAAACTTTTCCCGATTATTTTTATTTTACAATTCGGGATAAAACCCTGGTAATTTACAATAATAAGTTTTTAGTAATAAAACACATTTCTTTATTTTATATCGAGCCACTATCTTAAGCTTGAAATGCTTCCCCTGCATTTCTCCTGAATTACAGCAGATCACCTGAAACATGTTTGAAAAGATTTTGTCAGCGGGGAAATACTGAGTGAATTATTCTAGTTACTGAAAACGACACATTTTATGATTATTCACAGTGTTAAGATCTTTTACGCATGTTTCTGATATCAACCAACTACCCACAGTATTTGTCACTCGACCGAATCTGTGACAGTGGTCATATCACCATTGGCTGCCCCAATGAATGACGTAAATCAATTAAATTAGGTTCGCCCACCTAAAATGATTTAAACTGTAATATTGTGCACAATACCCCACATACTGGCTGTAATTTGGTGATTACATCAACTTAATCACTGGTATTATAATCTCGGAAAATGAATTTGGAGTATTGTAAAATAGTTAATAACTCACAAACGGTGAGAAAAGAATTTATAAAAGAAGAATAACTCACATTGCGGATTTAGTATTGACAGAATATGATTTTATCTCTGTTAACCTAATTTCACAATAATGCACACAAAACAAAGTTAATGATCAATACAGCAGTTACGATAATTTCCCGAGATCAATTTTTACAATGAATGTCCAAGTGCAATACTTCAACTCATTTATCAAAGTGACAAACGACAAAGTATAGTACTTCAACTCGTATATCGAATTATCGACAACGACAAAGTACAATGCTTCGGCTCATTTATCGGATTACCGACAAACGATAAAGCATAGCCCAATGTGGGCGGCACTTAGGCATTCCTTGGATATATTGATCCCGGAAACTGAATCGTAATAGTGATCGAGTAATTACCCTGTTCTGCGGCAGCGATTCGATAATTGTGTGTGTGTGTTGGACTGTTTTGCTTATAACTCGACGTATATTATGAATTTTAACGTCGTTCAAATGCCAGATTACAAGTCCCAACCCCTGCTATTTATACTGAAAATTTGACACCGTCGCGTAGCGCGAGGGGGTACACCTATAGGCGTCGCGCTACGCGAGTGATCACCCTATTTTCATAGAGTAGCCCTTCATGCATGTAGGCTTGCTGTGTCGACGGTTTTTAATTTTTCGAATTTTATAATTAGTTATGAAGATAATCGTTATTAGGGTTTTGCCCCCCCTGAGTTTTAGGGGCCCTGATCCTGATTCTGATTGTTCTGGAAATTTTAGGGTTAGTGCAGAATTACTTGGGTTTCTTAATTAGGGTTTCCTTAATAGCTAATTACCCTTCTAATTATTAATTTTAATGAGAGTTGTTACATCCTCCCCACCTTAGGAAAAATCTCGTCCTCGAGATTCACTGAAATAGATGAGGATACTTGCGCTTCATTTCTGACTCTAATTCCCAAGTGTATTCCGGTCCTCTCTTGGAATTCCATTTGACTTTTACCAACACAAGTCGCTTGTGTTTGAGGAATTTGACCTTCCGGTCTTCTATTTGTAAAGGTTTTTCTATGAATTTCAGTTTTTCATTTACCTCTATGTCTTGAAGAGGTACTACCAGAGATTCATCTGATAAACATTTCTTAAGGTTGGATACATGAAATATATCATGTACTCCAGCTAGTTCCTCTGGTAGCTGTAAGCGATAAGCAACTGGTCCGATTCGTTGAATCACTGGAAATGGTCCAACATATCGGGGACTCAGTTTTCCTTTCTTACCGAATCTTATCACACCTTTCCAAGGAGATACTTTTAGTAGTACTTTGTCTCCTATTTGGAATTCAAGTGGTTTGCGACGATTGTCGGCATAGCTCTTCTGGCGATCTCTGGCTGTTTTCAATCTTCCCTTGATTTGAGTTATCTTGTCTGTGGTTTCTTGCACGATTTCTGGACCTGATAATTGACTTTCTCCTATTTCTGCCCAACATACGGGTGTTCTGCATTTACGTCCATATAGTGCCTCGAATGGAGCGGCTTCAATACTTGAATGATAACTATTGTTATAGGAGAATTCAATTAATGGTAAATGGTTATCCCAATTACCTCCAAAGTCAATTACACATGCTCGAAGCATGTCTTCCAGAGTTTGGATTGTCCTTTCACTTTATCCGTCGGTCTGTGGATGATATGCAGTACTCAGGTTGAGTCGGGTTCCCATTGATTCTTGGAAACTTGTCCAAAATCGGGAAGTGAAGCGACTATCTCTATCCGATACGATGGAGAGCGGGACTCCATGTAAGGATACTATTTCATCCACATATAGCTTGGCTAATCTTTCCATGCTAAAGGTTTCTTTTATTGGTAGAAAATGAGCTGATTTGGTTAATCGATCCACGATTACCCAAATTGCATCATTACCTTTTCTGGTTCTGAGTAACTTAGTAACAAAATCCATTGTTATGAGTTCCCATTTCCATACAGGCATTTCTAACTGTTGTAATAGACCTGAGGGTTTCTGGTGTTCAGCTTTAACTTGTAAACAAGTTAAACACTTAGATACGTATTCAGCTATGTCCTTTTTCATTCCTATCCACCAGAAATTCTTTCTTAAATCTTGGTACATCTTATTATTTCCTGGGTGTACAGTATACCTAGATTTATGAGCTTCCTCTAAAATTTTCGATCTTAAATCTCCTTGCTTAGGTACCCAAATTCTGCTTTTGTGGAATTTCCAAATTCCATCATTTCCTTGTTCTAATTCTTTTAGATAACCTTTCATTCCTTCGGTATTGTCCTTGATTGCCGTTTTCTGGATTTCCTTCACTTGTTCCCTTAAATCTACTTGTAAATTTATTCTAAGAGCACGGACTTGTTTTTGCTTTTCATGGAACTTACGACTTAAGGCATCTGCTACTACGTTGGCCTTTCCTTCATGATATTGAATATCACAGTCGTAATCACTCAAGACTTCCATCCATCTTCTTTGTCTCATGTTTAACTCTTTTTGTCCGAATATATATCTTAAACTCTTGTGGTCTGTATAAACAGTAAACTTACTTCCATACAGATAATGTCTCCAAATCTTAAGGGCAAAAACTATGGCTCCTAGTTCTAAATCATGAGCCGTATAGTTTTCTTCGTGCTTTTTCAATTGTCTGGAGGCATACGCAATTACCTTCTTGCGTTGCATCAACACGCATCCATATCCTAATTTTGAAGCATCACAATATACTTCAAAATTTTCTGTTCCTTCTGGTAAGGCTAAGATTGGCGCATTGGTTAATTTCTGCTTTAAGATTCTAAAAGCTTCTTCTTGTTTTGGTCCCCATTCAAACTTAGTGGCTTTACAGGTCAGCTTAGTTAATGGTACGGCTATCTTGGAAAAATCCTTAATAAACCGTCTATAATAACCGGCTAAACCTATAAAACTTCTAATTTCCATTGCAGTTTGTGGAACCTTCCAGTTGGTAATTGCTTCGATCTTAGCAGGATCTACGTGAATACCTTCATAATTCACCATATGGCCTAAGAATTGCACTTCTTGTAACCAAAATTCACACTTTGAGAATTTAGCGTACAATTTTTCTTTTCTTAATAAAGTTAAGAGTGCATGCAAGTGCTGACAATGCTCAACTTGACTTTTGGAATAAATGAGTATATCGTCAATGAATACGATCACAAATTTATCCAAATATGGTTTACAGATTCGGTTCATCATGTCCATGAATGCAGCTGGGGCATTGGTTAATCCGAAGGGCATGACTGTAAACCCATAATGACCATACCTAGTTCTGAAAGCAGTTTTAGGTATGTCTTCCTCTTGTACCTTCAATTGATGATATCCGGATCTTAAGTCTATCTTAGAGAAATACCTAGCTCCTTGTAATTGATCGAAAAGATCATCAATCCTAGGTAATGGGTACCGATTCTTAATTGTGACCTTATTCAACTCTCTATAATCAATACACATTCTCATTGATCCATCTTTCTTTTTCACAAACAACACTGGTGCACCCCAAGGGGATGAACTAGGTTGTATAAATCCTTTGCTTAGTAATTCATCTAATTGCTTTTTCAATTCTAGCATTTCGGTAGGAGCTAATCGATAAGGTGCCTTGGCTATCGGTGTAGTTCCTGGAATTAGATGAATCCTGAATTCTACCTCTCTATCTGGTGGTAACCCAGGTAAATCTTCTGGAAAGACATCTGGGTATTCTGAAACTACAGGAATTTCCTTGAGTTCCTTGCCCTTAGTACAAATGATTATGGAAATCATATATACTATTCCTTGGTTCCGTTCATAATTAGCAACTTTCATTACTGATATGAACTTTAACGGCTTCCGAGGTTTATCTCCTGAAATCTTAATTATCTCTCCTGTAGGTGTTTGAATTTCTATAGAATTCTTATCACAAATGATTTGCGTATGGTTGGCTATTAACCAATCCATTCCTAACACAACATCGAATTCAGCTAATTTCATAGGAAATAGGTTTGCAGTAAATTTATGACCTAAAAGTTCTATGTTTACTTTTTGCAAAACCTGATTGATTTCTACTGAATTCCCATCTGTAGTTTCGACTGTAAAGATCTGCCTAACTGTAGTTAATGGTAACTTAAGAGCTTGACAGAATGAAGTATTAATAAAACTTTGGTTTGCACCAGAGTCAAATAATACTTTGGCATAGACGTTGTGAACTAAAAACGTACCGGCGATCACATCCGGAATGAGTTCTGCTTCTTGAGTAGTCAACTGAAATGCTCTAACGTTCTTTTTAGTAGTTCCTTCAGCTGCCTTGGGTTTGTTATCGGTGATTTTGTTCAGTTTAGGACATTCGGTTTTGTAATGTCCCGTTTCTCCACAGTGAAAACAAGTTACAGTTTTCTTCTTACAGTTTTCTTCATTATGTCCTGCTGTTTTGCAAAAATTGCAAATTCTGTTGCATCTTCCAAAATGGTTCTTACGACAAACTTTGCAGAATGGCGAAGTTGCAGATCGCCCTGCCCCTTTCTTCTTGAAATTATTACCCATCTTAATTCCTTGGGTAATTTTCTGAGCTAATTCTTTCTTTCTATCTTCATCTCTTGTGCGGATCAGTTCGTCGGTTAAGGTATTAGCTAATTCTACCGCATCGTCAATAGTATGAGGTCTCGCTGCCTTGACGATATTGCGAATCTCGCTAATTAATCCCCAAATATATCGAGAAATGAGTACTGGTTCTGGCGAAGCCAGGTTAGGTACCACTCTCGCATACTCGAAGAATGTTGAGGTATAACCACGACAATCTACCCCTGTCATTCGATGATTTAGGAACTTATTTGCCATTTGTTCCTTCTCATACTCAGGACAGAATTTTCTTTCAACAAGATTCTTAAATTCTTCCCAGGTCATAGCATAAGCCACCCGTCTTCCTTTTGCCTGTAGCACTGTGTTCCACCATTCTAGTGCTCCTTCTTTAAACAGGTTTAGGCATACATGACTTGATCTTCTTCAGCACATTTACTTATTGCAATAGCTGCTTCGGTTTTCTCCAACCATCGCAGCGTTGCAGTTGCTCCTTCATTGCCTGCAAATTCAGCGGGTTTACAAGCAAGGAATTCTTTGAAAGTGCAACCAGGTGTTGCAGCCTTTCGTTTCTTAAGGCGCTGCATGTGCTGAGATTCATTGTCATGATTTATATGATCATTGCCCCCGTTTATACTGTTACTGAAATTATCTTCAATAGTATGTTTGCTAGGAACAATATGTTGTGGATCGTTTGGATTTTTCATAGCAGCAACGAACATTGGAATTGCGTTGGCTATTCCCTGGGCAACCATATTTTCAATATCTTGTTTAGTCATATATTGATCCTCTGGGTGTTGCTCCGATTGATTAACTTCATTTACTGGTTCGTTATCGTTATTTGCCATCTGATGATAATTGGTTATGAATAATTAGCAATTAGTAATTTATACAAGTAATTGAACAATTTACAACACATAAAGCCAAAATTATCGATTTCTCGATTTCATGTTATATCTGTATAGTATGCATCAATACACACAAATATCTCACAACGTTTTATTTGTTATGTTACAACTGGTTTTGCTATTTACTTTTACTATTATACAAAGATAGTTATACCACCCTCCTACTTGTTATCTTAGAAACGGAATTCCCCCTCGTCGTATTTCCAGGCAATCTGTCCCCCTATTTCCCTAATTCTATTCCCTGCATCCATCAACTCTTCACCGAAATGGCGGAGTTCAGCCAGGTTCTCATTGCTCATCGGTGGATTAGGTAGGGGTTCTGGGTCGAACTGTGGAAGAAATGAGTAAGCGTTATTGACAATATTTTGAAATTGCCAATCGTTGGTCCACCATTCTTCCATTTCTACAGGTTGGTTATGGACTATTGGTTCAGTGAGGGTTGGTGCAAAATTCATAGGAATTGGGTTTTTGATAGGATAAGTAAAAATACCCGGACTGACAGGTTGCATAGTCTCACATTTTTCTAGTAAAATATCTATCTGATCCTGAAAAGTAACTCTTTTGGTTTGGTTAGAACTTTCTCCAACTTCTACTTGGGTTGAGTTAGAACCTTGCCCTATTTCTATTGCTATTTCCTGAGAATACTGATCGAACTGCTCCTCCATTTGCCTGGATTCGTCATTGGCTTCAGTTTCTGGTTCTTGCGGATTAGGGTTTTCCTGGATTACAATCGCTTTTCCTTTGTCTAAAGGTTTACTAGTTTTAGGGGTTTTTGTAACTGTCTTTCTCTTACGTATACGGCTTCCCCACACATAATTTTTCTTTGGCCTCCTTTTTGGTTTGGTCACTGGTGGAGTAGGAAGTTTTACAGGTTGGTCCACATCAGCAATATATCCCGTGAATTCATGAGAAACTTCTATGTTCACTGGGTACAAATTGAGGTTCTGAAAAGCTTCAGATATCTCGTTCATGCTGTGTAGCATATATGCAAAATGCATAAAATATCAAGTTAAAACTTTGGAACAAAGTTTAACAAATAACATGGTATTGCACACTATTTGTACAAAATACAGGAAAACACACTCAAATTTATTTCACTTTTATTTATTTACTTATTGGGAAGTACTGCTTGAAATTTTAGGGCATCTTTAAAGATTTGCATGTTCTGCTACAGTGGCTAGCATATATAAATTAGCCCATTTTTCATCGAGTTTATCTTCCCAAGGTGATTTATCGATTAAATCCTGGGTTTCCTTTTTAATTTTCCTTTCTCTGATTTGCTCCTTACTTTTCTTAATAATCATATTCCTTTTTCCAGGAGAAAGCGGATTTTCATAATTCGCTTTTTGCACAAATATTCCTTCTTCAGGAATTGTAGGGAGCCTTGAAATTTTAGTTTTAGACGAACTTCCTTTCTTGTAAATTGATCTATCTAGTTTAAGATAGATATCTTGCAACTTTTGTTTACCCATACTGTAACTAACAAATAATCAGTTAAAAACACATAAACACATAATCACATATAGTAATCAGGAAAATTAAGTATCGTTTAAATACTTAATTAGCTTAACTTAGTGGCTCTGATACCACCTTTGTTTCTGTCACGGCCCCCGACCCGGTTTTACCCGTTTCTGGAGCCGCGGGACAGAAAGTCTGCGGTATTCTGCTTATTGTGAGTTTAGCAGCGGAAAATTTATTTCACAGGATCGGCTAAGTTAAAACTTTTCCCGATTATTTTTATTTCACAATTCGGGATAAAACCCTGGTAATTTACAATAATAAGTTTTTAGTAATAAAACACATTTCTTTATTTTATATCGAGCCACTATCTTAAGCTTGAAATGCTTCCCCTGCATTTCTCCTGAATTACAGCAGATCACCTGAAACATGTTTGAAAAGATTTTGTCAGCGGGGAAATACTGAGTGAATTATTCTAGTTACTGAAAATGACACATTTTATGATTATTCACAGTGTTAAGATCTTTTACGCATGTTTCTGATATCAACCAACTACCCACAGTATTTGTCACTCGACCGAATCTGTGACAGTGGTCATATCACCATTGGTTGCCCCAATGAATGACGTAAATCAATTAAATTAGGTTCGCCCACCTAAAATGATTTAAACTGTAATATTGTGCACAATAACCCACATACTGGCTGTAATTTGGTGATTACATCAACTTAATCACTGGTATTATAATCTCGGAAAATGAATTTGGAGTATTGTAAAATAGTTAATAACTCACAAACGGTGAGAAAAGAATTTATAAAAGAAGAATAACTCACATTGCGGATTTAGTATTGACAGAATATGATTTTATCTCTGTTAACCTAATTTCACAATAATGCACACAAAACAGAGTTAATGATCAATACAGCAGTTACGATAATTTCCCGAGATCAATTTTTACAATGAATGTCCAAGTGCAATACTTCAACTCACTTATCAAAGTGACAAACGACAAAGTATAGTACTTCAACTCGTATATTGAATTATCGACAACGACAAAGTACAATGCTTCGGCTCATTTATCGGATTACCGACAAACGATAAAGCATAGCCCAATGTGGGCGGCACTTAGGCATTCCTTGGATATATTGATCCCGGAAACTGAATCGTAATAGTGATCGAGTAATTACCCTGTTCTGCGGCAGCGATTCGATAATTGTGTGTGTGTGTTGGACTGTTTTGCTTATAATTCGACGTATATTATGAATTTTAACGTCGTTCAAATGCCAGATTACAAGTCCCAACCCCTGCTATTTATACTGAAAATTTGACACCGTCGCGTAGCGCGAGGGGGTACCCCTATAGGCGTCGCGCTACGCGAGTGATCACCCTATTTTCATAGAGTAGCCCTTCATGCATGTAGGCTTGCTGTGTCGACGGTTTTTAATTTTTCGAATTTTATAATTAGTTATGAAGATAATCGTTATTAGGGTTTTGCCCCCCCCCCCTGAGTTTTAGGGGCCCTGATCCTGATTCTGATTGTTCTGGAAATTTTAGGGTTAGTGCAGAATTACTTGGGTTTCTTAATTAGGGTTTCCTTAATAGCTAATTACCCTTCTAATTATTAATTTTAATGAGAGTTGTTACAAACCGGTACGGTGACACTTACATTGTTTGATCATGAGGCGATGAAGTTTGTTGGTAAAACTGCAAAGGAACTTATAGAGATTCAGGACGAGGTTATTTTTATTTATGCTTTATATTAAATATTAGTTGTAATTAAAATTTTATATATTTTTCATAACGACACCGTATATTTTGTAATATATAGTTATTGAAGTCGAATGAGAATCCCGGAGAATATCCAGTTGAATTTGAATCATTGGTTAACCTAAAGTGTGCTTTCGTGATTAAAGTAACTGACTTTAATATTGTCAATGCTGTCGAGAATTATGGAATCTCAGTTGTTACCACTGATGAAGACATCTTGGATAAGCTGAACAAAAAATTCAAAATTCACCAAGTAAGCTATTGTTTTGTATATATAGATATAGATTTACTTTCATAACTGTTTAAAATATCTTCAACTAATTTTCTTTTGTTCTCCCATATTGTTACAGCTTGATGTATCTGATTCTTTTGGTATGACTCAGTCTGAGTTCCAAGCTACTGGTGGTGAAAGTTTTAAGGTATTAATAAAAAAATTAACTTATATGTAATTTTAATGTTGTCTTAGTAGAATTTTTTTATTTCTTTAAGGATGTTGATTCTTACACTAGGGATAACACCAAACCTGCTTCAAAGGATTACGTGTGTGACTTAAAGCAACCATATTCTGATATGAAGCGTAACCTTGATGATGTTTATTTGAATGAAGAGGGATTGGGGTCGTCAGCGACTAAGCCTCGCATCTGTGTTGAGAAGAATGTTGTTGACGAAGATCTAAGCCACAATTGATAAAGGAGATATGGAAAATGGTGGTTTTAATAAGAAACAAAGTATTTGTTATTTGAGTATTGGAATTCTATCGGTATGCTATGACTATTTTTGTTTTTAAAGACATTTTCTGTTTTGCGGTATTTATTATGACATATTGAAGTTTGATGTAATATTTTTTGATTGTCAATGATGTTTTGTTATATTCGTTATTTTACGAGAGTACGTTGATCACTTTATTTTTTTTAATTTAATCATCCGAAAACATAAAAATAACTAAATCAAACTTAAATTTTACCTTTAACATTTATTAATTACTTCTCATCAAATGAACATTAACCATTTATAGTTATATATGATTTAATATTCAATTACACCTGTAAATTTATTTTAAGTAATATTGTAATTATGTCAAATTTTTCTATTCAGTTACATTTCTATACTTATTTATAGAAAATCGTATTTTTAGCAATTTTAATCAAACACCAATAAATGTAAGATTGTTTTCATATTTAATGTGATTAACTTTGTTCCAATTCATTTTACCAATTTATATTATTAATTCCATAAATAACTAATACCATAGTTCTATAAATTCGAATACTTCATAGACTTTCAAAAAGCTTCTCATTGTTATGTGAATTTGCATTCTCGAATTCCTTATACGGTTGAAACATTTTATTCATCACCTTTTATATTTCCAGTAATTTTTTATGTATTTCGTTATAATTTTATTTCTTCATGCATTTGTTTTTCATTTTAAACTTATATGGTTTTTGTTGTAGTTCTCTGTGGTGGTAACAAAATGCATAATACGTTTCAACAACTTACTTCATATTCTTCTGAACGTCCACACCCTGGCATCGGTAATAAGTGTACGTGTTTTTTTAATTGTTAGTTCTAATATAGAAAATATTATTCAACTTTGTTTTCGAAATTTTTTTATGCTTTAACAACTACATTGTCCTGCAATATCAATTGTACATTTATTTGTACTTTTTTACTTTTTTTTCTTTGTAGCTGACGAAGCTAAGTATAGACGTTGGTTAAGAAAACTATATCTTGATTATAAGAAGTCAAAATCAACAGCACTTCCGGCTTATTTTGTTAGAGGTAATTTTCTTCATTTATATATTCATATATGTTTTTAATACATTTATTTATAATGTTTACTGTTATAAATCACATATTTATAAAATCGATATTACATATAACAGATTGTAATAACCAAAACCATTGACTTGCATACCTCATTTTTTTTAATCAAAGAAAACATTAAAATTGAATATCTTATTCAAACATAGTAAATATTTATTATTCGAAACAAACAAGACATAACACAAATTCTCCAAGAAGACTAATTATTCAATTTCACCAATCGTGTTATATTCTTCCATTGCCTAATATTCTTCTATTTTCTTCTAATTCGAACCTGGAGGAAAATATTCCTTATAAAGTTCTTTATTTAGGGACGCGCAATCCTCCCAGAATCTCTCCTGCGTCCATAAGTTTCGAATAATTTTAAAGTAAGAATCAACAATGTTGATACAAGTAATTTAAATATGAATGTAAGTAAAAGACAAGTATAATATCTTACCAGATATTCTTCAACATAGTTAACATGTAACGACATAAATTGCCATGATGATAGCCCTTCATTCCATTGTCGACATACACATTTGCACTGATCAATGGATCTACCATGTAGTCGAATTAAGATTTCAAACAGTATAATATCGAAAGGAATATAAACCATTATGAAAAACTTCAAACCTATAGTTGAATATGGTATGTATACCCTTTATATAATAGATTTAGTTCGGTCTAATTGAATAAAAAATGAATATTTATTACATTATTGTAATTCTGTTATAAATGGAAATGTAGAATCTAAATATGTTTATCATTATAAGTCAAATATTGAGCAAACATACTTATTTAAGGCAACCTAAATTGTTACTTTAGTAAACGAAATGAGATTTTATTTTTAATAATTGATTTGTTATTTAAGGAGATGTGTAACAAATAATTATTTTAATTAAATTACTGAACAACCGTATGTCAACGTTTATTCATTTTTTCTATTTTAATATTTCAGCTGTTCAGGCTAAACACAGGCGGAAGTTAAGAAAACTATACCTTGATAGTAAGAGATCAAGGATTAGTAGAAATTTGATTTCTAAAAGTGGATGCTCAACGTCTTCATCATCAACACGATTTATTTTGAATAACAAAGAGAATTTAACTCCCAATTTTTCAATACCAACATTTACTACCCAATCATCAACTCTTATACCGACACGTAAGTTTACTTTTAATATTTAGATAATGTTATAGACTTCACATTATGGATTTACTTTGTCAACTGCAATTCAGTGATATTACTTTTTATATTATGTTTTTTATATCCTATTAGGTAATCATTTAGATTCCTCGGTTAACGTAAGATCTTCCATTATTACACCTTCTACAATGAAGAAGAAAGGAAATGTACTACAAGATAAGTATACAACACCCAACCGTACACTGTTTGCAAATATAGAAAACATAACACCAGGTTTGTAAACCAATAACAAACACTTACTACTTGGTGATGTTTCATATTTTGTTTATTTTTTATACCAAAAAGATGTGAACAAATAATTTTCTAAATAATTATTTGTATTATCATATTTTTTTTTCTGAATAGGAAATAATTCTAAATCTTCGAGAAACGTAGCTTATTCATCGGGGGCATTTTCAAGTCAAAATATAAACACAAATGTTTTGCAACATTCTTCTACATCAGTACCACGTATGATGAGGGCAAACAAGGAAAACATGACACCACTGTCGTGTATTACAAACATACGTACGCAAGTTCCGAGTGTACCATATTGTTCTAATGCTATGTCTTCTTTGAATCCTATATCACATGGTAAATTTTACAATTATATTCTTACATACATTATTATTTGTATAATTCATATGCTTAACGAAAAGTATCTTTTCTTTGTTATGTAGATAATATTGCAAGCTCATCAACTTTACCGTTGAATGACTGCTACTCTTTTAATCCCCCAATAACCAATAAACGTAACACAAGATGTTCGACCTACGAAATTACCTCGCTAAAAAAGATGTCTTCTGGAAAGCGTAGACTTATTCATAAACCAATTGAAATAGAAGCCATACCAATGGCTCCTCTTGATTCTGATGATGAAAATCATATTCACGAGGTTGTTGTAGACGCCACCAAAGGCGTATCCAAAGGTAACTTAGTAATGTTATTCATTTTTATTTCATATTTTATTTGTCCTACACAATTATTCAATTTGTGTTTAATGTTCAGATTACGTTGACCATGGTGACCGATCTCTTACGTGTGGTTTATGCTTTGCAAAGTTATGGGCTACCGAAGGTGGAAAGGGCCGCATTACACTTCAAAAACAAACATATAGCTTATGTTGTGGATATGGTAAAGTTGACTTGCCTGAATATAAAGATTCTCATCCATCTTATCAGATGCTTTTTCGCTCTTTAGATCAAGAAAGCAAGTTTTTCTTAAAGAATATAAGACGTTACAATTCTATGTTTTCCTTTACTTCAATGGGAGGAAAAGTAGATACTAAAATAAACAAAGGAAATGCTCCATATGTTTATAGAATCAGTGGTCAGAATGCACATAGTATGGGTAGTCTTCTTCCTAAGGACGGAGCCCAGCCAAAATTCTCACAACTTTATATCTATGATACTGAGAATGAGCTTGCTAATAGAGAGTTGTTATTTGGGTAAGTATCTTTTTTGGTTATGTTTCTTAATATTACGTTAGAACATATAATACTATTTTTGTTCATTTCAATGTTTAACACGGTAATTAACAACCTATCATTTATTTACAGTGATTCTACAAGCAAAGCATCTTTAAGGGCAAAGGAACTTGATGCTAAATTTATAAAGTTTCTTACCAACATGTTAGATTCTACCAATATGCTGGTAAAAACTTACAGAATGGTACGCGACCACCTCCATGAGAATCCTAACGTTTCCCTTAGGCTACGTATAATCTCACAGAGAGATCGTGACGGAAGGACATACAATTTACCTACGTGTTCTGAAGTTGCTGCTTTAATAGTTGATGAACCTGATCTCAAGATAGAAAGTCGTGATATTATTGTCGAAAAGCGTTCAGGAGTCCTTAAGCGTATTAGCGAGTTACATCCTTCTTACCTTGCTCTCCAGTATCCAATTCTTTTTCCGTACGGAGACGATGGCTATAGGATTAATATTCCTCATAGGGATTTTGGTCCTAACACAAAGAAGACAAGACCAACTTGCACTATGAGGGAATTTTTTTCTTATAGAATTTAAGATAGACATAACAAGTTTTCTCTAATCTTAATGCAAGAAGGTTGTTTCAGCAGTTTTTAGTCGATGCCTGCACAATGATTGAAAGTGAGAGGCTCAACTTCATACGTTTTCAGCAAATCAAGCTGAGATCTGACTCGCTTAACAGTCTTAAAAATGTTCAAGAGGTTGGTCAGAGTGATTTGAGTCATACAGGACAACCTGTTATATTACCGTCATTGTTTACTGGTGGTTCTCGATACATGATGCAAAACTATTTGGATGCTATGGCGTTATGTCGGAATTATGGGTATCCTGATTTCTTTATCACAATCACATGTAATCCGAAATGGCCTGAAATTGTTAGATTTATTGGTGACTCATCAATTAAGCCAGAAGACAGACCTGACATACTTTGTCGATTGTTTAAGATGAAACTCGATGAATTGATAAATGATTTTAAGCAAAAAAAAATATTTGGTGATATTAATGCAGGTATGTAAAATCTATATCCACTTTTAATTTATTAATTGTTTTTGTCTTTCCCATTCATTTTATCTACTATATTTAACTCATTGTTTTTTTTTGTAGTTGTTTACACAGTTGAGTTTCAAAAGCGTGGTTTGCCACATGCGCATATTTGCTTATTTATGAAAGCTGATCATAAGCTTCCTACGGTTGAACACATTGATCCATTTATCTCAGCTGAAATTCCTGATAAAAACGAGGATCCTGAATTGTATTCTCTTGTGAGTGACTTTATGATTCATGGTCCTTGCAGACATGCCAACAAGAAATGTCCATGCGTGGTTGGGAACCGTTGTTCTAAGAATTTTCCAAAGAAGTTTTTGGAATCCACTTCCATTGATTCGGATGGATTTCCCGTTTATAGGAGAAGAGATTCTGGTCACACGGTTGTGAAGAAGGGTGTTACTTTGGACAATAGGAGTGTAGTTCCATACAACAAAAAGCTTCTTAAAAGGTATCAGGCGCACATCAACGTCGAGTGGTGCAATCAGGCGGGTTCAATTAAGTATTTGTTTAAATATATTAATAAAGGACCTGATAGAGCCACGGTTGCTGTTTTTGATTTAGACAGAGGTCCAGATGAGGAGATCCCAAAAGATGAAATTAAAGAATATTACGAAGCTAGATATGTTTCCGCATGTGAAGCAAGCTGGAGAATATTTGCCAATGATGTTCATTATAGGTATCCTTCTGTCATGAGATTACCTTTTCATCTTCCAGGACAACAAAATGTTGTATTTAGTTGTGACGACGATATTGAGGATGTCTTACACAAACCTCAAGTAAATTCATCTATTTCTTAGAATGGATGAAGATGAACAATTCTAAGCCTGAAGCAAGAGAACTTACTTATGTTCAGTTTCCTTCAAAATATGTGTGGAAGTTAAAAGATCGTTGCTGGCAGCCACGTCAAAATTATGTTGTTATTGGGAGAATATATTCTGCGTCTCCTTCTCTTGGTGAGGCTTATTATCTAAGAATTCTTCTTACCAAGGTTAAAGGACCAAGATCATTTGAAGAAATCAGAACATATGAAGGTGTTGTTTATCCTACTTTTAGGGATGCGTGTTATGCACGTGGCCTGTTAGATGATGACAATGAATATATCGAGTGTATTAAAGAATCCAGTTTCACTGGGAACGGTCATTATCTTCGTTCTTTGTTTGGAACACTACTTTTGTCTAATACGCTTTCAAGACCTGAAGTTGTTTGGGAGAAAACGTGGGAGCTAATGTCCGAGGACATTTTATACAATATGCGGAAAGATACTGACATGAGCGGTATGTTTTTTTTTTCCTTTTTGTTATGTTTAGTTTATGTTATATTAACAAATTGTTTCGTTATATTAAATAATTTTCGTTTTCATTGTAGGATTTGTTGTATCAGATGAACGTTTAAAGAATATAACATTGACCAAAATCGAAAAATTTCTTCTTCGTAATGGATCCAGCTTGCACAGGTTCTCAACGATGCCTTATCCTGATGATGACTATCTAATGTCTGAGAGCAACCGTTTGATAAATGAGGAGCTTTCTTTTGACACTGATGAACTTAGGGGTGAGTTCAATAATCTTCACAGCTCTCTAAACGAAGATCAAAGAGTAGTGTATAATGAAATTATGGATGCTGTTCGAAGTGGAAAGGGTGGTATGTTTTTTGTGTACGGTTATGGTGGTACGGGCAAGACTTTTTTGTGGAAAACTTTAGGTGCATCCATTAGATCCACTGGACAGATTGTTATTAATGTTGCTTCAAGTGGTATTGCATCTTTGTTGTTATCACGAGGTCGTACTGCTCACTCACGATTTCATATTCCTATTAATCTCAATGAAGATTCGGTCTGCCATATAAAGCCTAATACTGAAGTCGCTAATCTTCTAAACGAAGCCAAGTTGATTATTTGGGATGAGGCACCGATGGTACACAAACATGCTTTCGAGGCTCTTGATCGTACAATGAAGGATGTTTTGAGTGTATTTGATTCACGAAATTCAGAACTTCCATTTGGTGGAAAAGCTATTGTCTTTGGTGGTGACTTTAGACAAATCCTACCGGTTGTTCAAAATGGAAGCAGGCAAGATATTGTAAACGCATCTTTATGTTCATCCCACATCTGGTCCAGTTGCAAGGTGTTAAAATTGACAACCAACATGCGTTTATCGGTAGGATCCAGTAGCTCAAACATCGAGGAAATAAATCTATTTGGTAAATGGCTTCTAGAGATTGGCGAAGGCAATGTTGGTGATTCTAACGATGGTGATTCTAATATTGAAATACCTGATCACCTTTTGATAACTGATGAAAATGATCCAATTCAAGCTTTGATTGACTTTGTATATCCTTCAGTTTTGGATCGTTTTAAAGACCGTGACTACTTTTCTGAAAGAGCTATACTCGCTCCTAAGAATGAAGTTGTTCATGAGATAAATGATCGTTTGCTTGCTTTGTTTCCGGGTGAAGAGGTAGAGTATCTTAGCTCTGATAGTTTATGTCCTACTGAGGAAATTAATGATCCGTTACATCAAGACTTATATAATCCAGATGTGTTAAACAGTGTGAAAGTATCTGGATTACCAAATCATAGATTGGTATTGAAATTGGGTGTTCCTGTAATGCTTTTGAGGAATATTGATCAGCAAAACGGTTTGTGTAATGGTACGCGTCTTCAAATCACACGTCTTGGTAAACGTGTTATCGAGGCTGAGATATTATCGGGAAGTAATGTTGGTTCAAGAACTTACATCCCAAGAATTAGCATGATACCATCTGACAAAAAAATACCCTTCAAGTTTCAACGAAGGCAGTTTCCAATAACCGTATGTTTTGCGATGACTATTAACAAAAGTCAAGGACAATCTCTATCCAGAGTTGGTCTATACCTTAGAGACCCCGTGTTCTCACATGGTCAGCTTTATGTTGCTTTGTCGAGAGTAAAGACTAAAGATGGCGTTAAGGTTCTTATATTCGACAAAGATGGGAGACCAACAAACAAAACTGCAAACGTGGTTTACAAAGAAATTTTTGGGAAATTGTAGATTAAACTTATGTTATGTAGTTGATTTATCCTAACATCAATGTTATAGTAATTGTTTTTAATAGTTATTTTTTCATATATATAGATGTCGTCATTTTTCTATTTTCTAATTTTCAGGTTAATAATATATAATTTTGTTATTTGAATATACTTAACCTCATTGTTATATCACTATAAGACGATATTTCTATGAATTAAATATAACATATAAACAAAAACTAGAACAAGTTGATATTTATAATCACGGTTACATACTAGAAGTCCATAATACATAAAGATGTTAACTAGAAACATGTTAACCTACTACAAAACAACTTTTAACACTACATAACTTACTGTAGCTTCCTTCATTAGCCAAAATTACCATATATGATGGTCAAACCTGTTTCATAGTTTGAAACATCACCTCTAGCGGAAAACACCAGCAAGGAACAAAACACATATATCCGGAAAGTACTGGAACTTGCAAAGATCACCTTCTTGTATGTTGTTATCTTTTAGCCATTTCGCCCAGCCTTTCACAACGTACTTCATATTGTTTTTATTTGGCTCCAGCCTAACATCATGTTTTGTCTCCACATTTTGCCTGTTGGCGATCTTAACTTTCAATGTTTCGTCAATTCCTGTGATCCGTGCTACTTCAACTGGTATGCGCTATAAGTTAGAAAATATAACAATAATTTCCATTAATGATGTTGAGATATTTTAAAAATACCATAGTTAACCAAATTATAAAAACATATTTGACATGTATTAACATTTACTTTATGTCAGAACTTACAAAGCGTTTCGTGTATGGCACAACAAATATAAGCGGACCGATATCATCATCATCAAACTCATCTGATTCAGCCGAAGAGTCTTCAGAATCCGATATCACGACAACATCGTTTTCAGCTCCAGCCATTCTAACAAACATTTATAATTTTAACACATTTAAAAAAAAAAGGTCCAGTAATAACATATAATCCAATCTTTTTTTGTACTTTAAAGTAATCACAAGCATACACACGTTAAATACTGTAATTTCTTTTGATGTTACATTTCTATTCTACTTTAGTTACTTACTTTTATTACTTAAACATATCCTATATTATTATGATTTTTTAATCAATCTAGATTACACAAACCCATTTGTCATTATATTCAAAATCAAAATCAAGTAGAAATCTTTGTTGTTTCATATTTTATTACCCAATAATATTTTCATTATTTATAATCCAAATATAAAGCATATAAACAATATTATAGGAACTGTTATCAAGAACAATACAAATCTATGTCAATATAGGTGATTTAAGAATAGTGTAAATCATACTTTATTCAACAAGAAAAACCATTTAATCATCCAAATCAAACTATAAACCAACCAAATCAGTTTCTTCATACGACTATCAACATAATATTTCAACCAAATCACACTATGAACCCAAGAAACTAAAGTTCCAAACACATGCAATACATATAATCCCTTTTTAATTTACATAACATACTAATTATTTATTTAACATTAAGTTACTCAAATTTCACATTAACTTACTGATTAATCGTTTTTAAGGTTAGATCGTGTGAGTGATTTGGAATAAGAAAGACAACTTTAGTTTTGAAATCAAAATAACAATCTGTTTAAAAGTGATCGGATATAAAATCTAAAACTTACCTTTACTAATTTCTTTAACCTCCTTTTGGGTATTCTAGAGTTATGTGAAGAAGGTGAAGTAAAGCTTCTTTAGGTATTAGGTGATATGATATAATGATACTGATAGATATTGTAAAAGGTAGAGATATGTTCAATATTTTATTCGGTTATTAAAACCTATATAAATTAGCAAACTTTTTGTGCATAAGGACTTGTAAGTTGTGCTTTGGGTGTTTTCCAAAAAAAAAACTTGATTTTTTTGTTTTAACCCAAAGGTTTGTACATTTTCCAATTTTAACCCTACATAATTTGTTTTTTTAACTTTAACCCAAACTTTTCACTATTTGCAATTTAACTTCACAACTTTTATCACTTATACTTTTCATCTTTCGCAAATTTTCGTTTTACGTACAGTTCTAAAATTTTCGAGTTAATACGACGCAACGTGCATGTGTGGTTCAACGTTTTTACCTCTATTTTTCCATGCTTGACAGGTTCGTCGCAATACACATATTATAGGTCGAGTCAGTGTTGGTTGTCGATGACGGTTGTGTGACATTAGTACTATTTGACACCGTTTTACGCCCCGCCGCAACGCGGGGTGTGCTTTGTGGATTTTTCAAAGAAAAAATTGTTATGCATATAGTTGTCGTAACGTTGCCTTTGGGGGTTTTCCAAAAAAAAAAATTGATTTTTTTTACTTTTCACCAAAAAATATTTCATAAATTACTTTTAACCCAAAACTATTTGTTTTTTACTTTTAACCCAAAACTTTTTATGTAACACCCCCAAAAATTTCACCTGCGGAAACCCCGCGAGACGTGTTACGCATCAGAGTTCGAGCCACCAATCACATTGAACCAATGATAAATATCTAAATAAGTCATGACATTATTTTACCAGAATAAGTTATCAACATAATATTAATTCTCAAAAGTTGTGTAGCGGAAGCATGTAATAAGTTGTTTAGCAATTGTTTCATAGTAACGCTTAAAACCAATGTATCAAATGTAATTTATTCCAAGAGCCTCGATCCATGACCACTCCAGCACTCCCAGATAGCAAGCTTCCCAATACCAAGATGCCTAACGGCTGCGAGCATGTAACACGTGTATCAGACAAAGCTGGCGAGTTCACAGTTTTAGAAAACGTTTGTTACCCGTTGTATGTAAAACAGTTCAATAACCAATGCAAGTAATATTGTTAATATCTCATTTCCGAACAATGACGGCTCCTGAAATACACGACTGCCCTTCCCACGTACTCCTATCTAGTACTGGGCCAGACTGGGTCATTAGTTCACCTCCGTCCTCTACAGGCACGGGGTGAGGGTGCCAAACCTAAGTAGCGCTACTAACTAATACCCGATGAGGGACTTACAAAAGATGATAGGTGAGAATATTAACCAATATACTCGTTTTTACCCAAAGACTCATTCCCCCCATGGGATACCCACTGACTGTCCCCAACCACTGGGACGCATGCTCGAATGTAGTGAACTCACCTTGACTTTGCTCGGCAAGATTATTTACTTGTTTAACAGTTGATTAAATACGTCCTGTCATGGTTTACCGGTAACAGTCAGTTTTTGCATTCACGCCTAATCACGCATTTTGTCACATAATCCATGATAAGAAATCACGCATCACACAAGTAACGACATCCATGAATCACTCAAATTCATTTGTACTCATCTTATATATCAACATATCACATTATGTGACCCAGCCTCCCTTGCACTGTTTGTGACCCGAATCTCTAAATAGCAGCTCAAATAAACAAGAGAATAACACAAGGTCCTTATGCATGGCCCAATACTAAATGCACGGCCCACTAACACCTAAGACTTTAGTTCCTATTCGGCCAAGTTAACATGTGCAGCCCATACCTCTAAATGCAGCCGAATTAATAAGTGCAGCCCATACTTATTGCATATGTAAAACACACAAATAATCCAATTCAGGATATCTAACACATCCGCCTCATGTCACAATTAATTACCCAATGTGCACAAATCAATCACGCATAGATTCATTCACAGTTTCTAGCTAACCCAAACATTCATGGTCCATACAAGACACATCATACGCAGCCCTGTGAACGTTGGGCTGGACGGCATAAGTCCAGTTAAGTGAACCGGTTGGAAACCCACTGTTAATCGAGATCAATGTATGACCGTTAAATTCTGGGGTGTATAATATTATCTACCGATAACAAAAGTTCAACATATATTCATCATAGGGTGAGCTGGTGTTCATACACTAATTCTTGTCATGTATAACTATATAAATTCTACACAAACAGGTTAGTAATCACGTGGCATAGATCAGCATTAATCATGTGGCATTCATAATAACACATAGTCACACATACTAACAGAATTCAATGGCTTGCTAATTGTTATGTACATTGGTCATGCTTCGGACGTAAACAAATATAGCCGAACAACATCAGATAATTACCATTATTATTCACACACTACAGACACATTAATGAGATGCACATGGGTTGGTTAAATCAAGAATATCAACACCCACATGGGCCGCCACTTTCTTGTTCATGATTATCCCCTTCATCAAATCATTATATACACTTTCATTGAACCGCCAATGTACTGTTGTGTCTAAATTAATTATGGCTCATGTATCATTCATATTATAATTCACAACCCATGCACATGATATTCGGTCGTGACCCCTAACCTATGAAACCCTGATTCATATCTAGTGACAAACATTATGATTTCCGCACGCATATGCCTACATGACCAGCCCATTAATTGCCCTGATTTTGGTCACATGGGCCGCCATATTCTTGCATTATGGCCGACCATGCTCCCTACTACCATTGGACCCCAACCATTAGAGACATCATCTATCATTCACAGCCATCAATATGCATGACACCCATATATTCTAACCTACCTAATATACATGTCTACTCAACAATATTATCATTAGCTCACATATTAACAGAGAAATCATATGAATACGTAGATATAGGATCCTACCGATTAACGAATAACCACACCATTCAAGCATTCATTATCATTCAATCATTCACTATTACACAAACGAAAGAATCAATCGATGGGCGACACTAACCTGGACCGGATTGATCAGTGTATTAACTCGAACAGGAAGGGGGGTTAAGCTTCACAACTTCCGTATACCACTTAGAGGAATCTAGGGTTTAGGATATGATTGTGATAATCATTGTACGCAAATTACATGTAATTGTAAGCTAAGCCCAAGGCCAGTTTCTAATTCAGCGCCCACTTGGGCTTTACCAAGCCCAACCCCGTACATCTAAACAATGAAACGAATCCAACTTGGGCTTTGGTTGAGGTTGGGTTCGGGTGCTGCAATCTAAGATAATTAAATGTACACTAAGACGCGGCCCAACCACAAAAGGTACGAAGAACAAATTAAAATACTAGCACTACACGGTAAATCACAATTAAAGGGAATGAATAACGGGAGACTAGGATAACATTACTAACCTCGGAAGTTTGGGTTGTCACATCATCCCCAACTTGAAAGAAATTTCGTCCCGAAATTTGACAGTATTCCCAGAGGAATGAAGTAAGAATTCAAGGTTGTTGCGGGTTTTGCTCAGGTGCTACATCATCCCCAACTTGAAAGGGAATCTCGCCCCGAGATTCACCAGTGATAACCATGGTTGGTTCAACCTCTTGAACCATTGAGGATATTAAAGTTTCGACAAATCCTTACATTCCTATGTCAACTCCAGTCCACGTATTGAGGTTTAACAAATCCACACGATTGTCTTACAACTTATGCTAGCGAACCTTGACTCCTTAGTCCGTGTTTTCGATAGGTTCCCTGATAAATACAACTGTTCCGATGACTTCATATTCCGACCAGGGTATCATAAGGGTTTTCATCGGACAACACAGTCCTACATCCATGGCATACATACCATTACGACAGTTATCCCACTCCATCAATTAGTCCGGGTTTGTGAGCCATGCCACCGTTTCATTCTAGTAGTTCGAATGTTCCCACGCGTCGAAAGCTAAGATTACCATGTTTACTATAACGTACCGCACCCTCCTAGGTGATACTTTCGATTATGACATGTTCGTCCACAACAAACTCCCAGAGTTTCTTAAGCTTATCAGTCTTCCTAGCAGCTACGCGTTGCCATCAAACAATTTCCGATCTACTCAATCTTCAAGAGTTTTGAGCTCAAGTCCTGGACCTGTGATTAGGTTATCACCCACCCAAAGATGAGCGTCCTTCCAGTACTACTCACAGCATGTCCTCGTGTGCAAGGATGGTTCGTTTACTCTGATCGTTTGCCCCACGGTGATGCGAAACGTCCATGCCTAGACGTAAGCCGAGGGTATCGTGTATTGCCTGTCATAAATCAGGTATAGCTCCAATATCAGAAGTAACAGAAGTTGGCACCTCGTGCATGAGGCCGCCTCTTTCAGAAGAACATCCACAGCTTGTGAAGACTCGCTAGTTTTCTTGATTGTAAGAGAGTGTGCTGGTTTCGTGAGGCAATATACGATCACCAGGTGATATCGGTTCCGTTCTGAGTTTTAAGTAACCCAATGACAATTTTATGGTGTTCGTTCTCGTTTCCATATGGGTGTTTCTGGTTACTGTCAAACAAGTAGGTTTCCGGGGTTCCACCTTGACTTTCGCGCATGTCCAACATCGTTCACATGTAGTGCTATGGGGCCTTCCTGCCCGGTCATTCATACGAGGCTTAAAATCCTAATATCTCCTATCAAGTCCAGACTACTGAAACGTCGGAGTCGGTGTGCCTTGCCCAGTATGAGTTCCATACAGCTGCTGTATAGTGGGATCCACATCTGTTTCATGAGCTAACGAATATCGTCCGCCTTGTCAAAAGTTGCTTCTCCATGGCTTGCATGAACCCAGCTTGTGAATTCTCCTCCATCAGGTTTTCACTTCGAACAAGGTGAGTCTGGTCAGGTGGGTTAGGGTGGATAGCGAACTGTAAGGTCATGCACGTTCAAGTCTCACGGTCGTAATCATCCAAGAGTTCCGTCCAGTGTTCTCATCATTTGATAAAGCTTCTTTCGTAGCCAGGGTACACGGGAGGCCCTTGTGATCGGTCTAAGTAACGCGTTCGGTACCGCCCAAGTAACGCCTCCAAGTGAATCCAAAGACCACGATTCCTACTACCGGTTGTGTGTGTCGTGCTGTTCTTCTTTGTAACTCCCTTACGTAAGCCGTCACGGCCTCGTATTGCATTGGCGTGTAACTGGAACTCTGATTCGAACAATCGTGGTATGCCACTAGATCACTTGCACCCTCAGGCAAAGACGATTTTGAGTACGTTGAAGCATCGGAATTAGAAAGGTGAAAAGACGTTCTCCTGTTCTGTCTCTCACGAACACAACACTCTGCTGCGCCTAAGGAAGTTAAGCTGCGCGATATTTGCAAGTCATGTGATGAACCTACCGCAGCATCCACTAAAACGAAGAAATGGTTGTACCCTCGAAGGGGTCTTGGGTGCCAAATCAGTTTCTAATAAAATGGATCCTAGCACGATCCACTCGTGTTCCCACTTCGTTGTTTACATGATCAAATACATTCCCCAAATCTAGATGTTACATTCAACCAGACTTCACGCGTAATGACTCTTCCCTCAGGAGCTCTGAGATAAGCTACGGATGTCGTCCATGATGTCCTTTCCCCCAGGGAATGACCCAAAACGTCATCAATAAAGACGGTCGATTCTTGTGGTCCATGAGCTGCTGGTGTGTTGATTATCTCAATGGTCATGGTGCACGAAGTCGCGCTGGCCGTATTGTGTTTGATGTGCTGTTATAAAAGCATTATTCTATTGGACTTCCGTCTAATGATAGTTCATTCGTTAGCCAATCCTCGAATGGAAGCTTGACTCTCGCAACTCGTCGATAAGTTTGCCAATACATGGTAGGGCAAACAGTCCCTGGTTGCCACTCTGTTGAGTTCTCGATAACCAGTACGCATACGAAATGGTTTATCTCCACGGATATAAATGGGGTTTCCCAAGCGAAAACTAGGTCTGTCAAAACTACTGTCCAACAGTTCTCGGAGTAGCTTATACAGTTATTGCAACCCTCCCGGTGCAAGGCGATAAGAGTACGAGTGTTCGGAGCTTCCTCTAACGTGAGATCACTGTGTTTCCAACTAATATTTGTGGTAATAGGTCTGAGAGTTCATCTAGTTGCACATTGAGATGGGTCACAACAATTGATGGATCCTCAATCCCATCGCAATTAGCCTGATCATTAGGGTTAGTTGCTATTACAGTGAGGTCATCCTTTCATAGACGCTTTCGGGCTGTCATTACTGACATGATGCTAACCTTCTCACCACTCTGGTACTTCAATGCATAGGGTGACGTTAAATTTCTTCTCACAGGATGCGTCTGAGCGATTTATCTAGTTAATGAACCATCACTGACTACTGCATCGTAATCACCAAGGATAGTAGAAGTGAGACCGGTGTCGAATACCTGTCTCTTGTAGGGTCGAGTTTGCGTCCCAACTAGCATGTGCGGTCGCAGTTGACTTGCCATCGGCCGGTTCCATAACATGTTTGGTTTTGCGAATCATCAGGGTTAAACAGAATTGGGGCGAAGCGATTTACTATCCAACCAACCCACCATGTTGTTATTGTCCCATCGTTGCCCACATCAATCCTAACTTCCTTTCCGTGAGCACCACTGCCGGTGCAATTGTTACAGTCACGCGGATTCCTCCCGTATTGACATCGCTCTCGTGGTTGTGGTCGTTTTTGAATTATCGACATCCAATACATGCCGAAAGCACCTTCATTTCCATACAGTAGGCTACTATTACAAGTACCTGGTTGTCACGAATACTGTTGCTCTAATTGTACACAGTAGGATAGCTCAGTTGGGAGAGCGTCAGATTGAAGATCTGGAGGTCACGTGTTCGATCCACGTTCACCGCATCACAATTTTCCTCTCTTCCCACTTCGTGCCGAGTTCCAAGGAGCTACTCGTGGTGCTGGAAGTTACACATTCCACACTAGAATCTGTTATCACTGCTAAAGTTCAGATTGGTTTGTAACAGTTGACTCCCACGAGTTACTGACCAGAGTTAAAACTTAGATTGGAGTCAGTTCGCTGGTGTTCGTTGCTGGTAATCGGGGTCGTCCAAATGCTGAAGTCGGTAGGATACTACACTCACCCTTTTGTTCATCATTCCAGCAAGTGATTCGAATTATCCCCAGTGTGTTTCAAGAGTGTTGCAAGAGTGATCGCACTTCGAGATTTAGAGCGTTAGTGTGTTGGGTCCAAACAAATGAAGATAAGTGAGGAAGGTAATAACCATTCATTCGACGCTACCACATCCAACTCAGGGACGTTCGCACAAGCACCTAGCATTCTACACAGTTTGCTAGGCGTTCTGATGAGTGTTCAGGCAATGTTTGTTAACATCGAGGTTCGTAAATGTTTGATGGGAAGTGAAAAGTTCGTGTACACAATATGGGGGGTAAGGATGCTTGGTACATTCCGTACCAGCTTGATAGGCTGCTAAAGCCTCAGCCACGCGGGTGTTGATTAGGTCGGTCAACTCAGCCTGAGTCATGGTGATGTTGCCACGTCCGTGTCCTCGTCCACTCATGTTTCTATAGTTGGGAATAAACCGATTTAGAGGTCGAAACGAGATGAGAGTCAAGTATCATACTGATATTTACGTACTACCAAGTTCACACATAGTAGGGCAGAACCCTCCTCACGCTCGATA
Source organism: Helianthus annuus (assembly GCF_002127325.2). NCBI lineage: Eukaryota > Viridiplantae > Streptophyta > Magnoliopsida > Asterales > Asteraceae > Helianthus > Helianthus annuus. The sequence continues at coordinate 129,403,375 of NC_035448.2, read as the reverse complement.
AGTCTCACTGGGACTTGCATGCACCCGCGTTATTATTAAGTGTGCACCCATAATAATAAGGCAATTTGCATGCTTATCTCAGTGCTTCTTAGCTCGCGCTCAAAGTTTCCCCCGTTCAAACAACACAACAGATGATATCACAGGTCTATGGCTCGCATGAGTCGATGTGTGGGGTCACGCTATCAAGTCACTATGGTGCTAATTGTTTCAGTTCATATACGTTGTGAGTGTGTGACTGTTAAACAAGTAATGTATAAAGTGAGAGAGAAACGAACCTTGCAATCTGGAGCTGAGTGTCATGATCGATTTTCGAAGTTGTTCGGTTATAGTCTGGTTTTATAAAACGTTTTAAAACCTAGTTCACTATAACCAGTGGCTCTGATACCAACTGTAACACCCCCAAAAATTTCACCTGCGGAAACCCCGCGAGACGTGTTACGCATCAGAGTTCGAGCCACCAATCACATTGAACCAATGATAAATATCTAAATAAGTCATGACATTATTTTACCAGAATAAGTTATCAACATAATATTAATTCTCAAAAGTTGTGTAGCGGAAGCATGTAATAAGTTGTTTAGCAATTGTTTCATAGTAACGCTTAAAACCAATGTATCAAATGTAATTTATTCCAAGAGCCTCGATCCATGACCACTCCAGCACTCCCAGATAGCAAGCTTCCCAATACCAAGATGCCTAACGTCCTGCGAGCATGTAACACGTGTATCAGACAAAGCTGGCGAGTTCACAGTTTTAGAAAACGTTTGTTACCCGTTGTATGTAAAACAGTTCAATAACCAATGCAAGTAATATTGTTAATATCTCATTTCCGAACAATGACGGCTCCTGAAATACACGACTGCCCTTCCCACGTACTCCTATCTAGTACTGGGCCAGACTGGGTCATTAGTTCACCTCCGTCCTCTACAGGCACGGGGTGAGGGTGCCAAACCTAAGTAGCGCTACTAACTAATACCCGATGAGGGACTTACAAAAGATGATAGGTGAGAATATTAACCAATATACTCGTTTTTACCCAAAGACTCATTCCCCCCATGGGATACCCACTGACTGTCCCCAACCACTGGGACGCATGCTCGAATGTAGTGAACTCACCTTGACTTTGCTCGGCAAGATTATTTACTTGTTTAACAGTTGATTAAATACGTCCTGTCATGGTTTACCGGTAACAGTCAGTTTTTGCATTCACGCCTAATCACGCATTTTGTCACATAATCCATGATAAGAAATCACGCATCACACAAGTAACGACATCCATGAATCACTCAAATTCATTTGTACTCATCTTATATATCAACATATCACATTATGTGACCCAGCCTCCCTTGCACTGTTTGTGACCCGAATCTCTAAATAGCAGCTCAAATAAACAAGAGAATAACACAAGGTCCTTATGCATGGCCCAATACTAAATGCACGACCCACTAACACCTAAGACTTTAGTTCCTATTCGGCCAAGTTAACATGTGCAGCCCATACCTCTAAATGCAGCCGAATTAATAAGTGCAGCCCATACTTATTGCATATGTAAAACACACAAATAATCCAATTCAGGATATCTAACACATCCGCCTCATGTCACAATTAATTACCCAATGTGCACAAATCAATCACGCATAGATTCATTCACAGTTTCTAGCTAACCCAAACATTCACGGTCCATACAAGACACATCATACGCAGCCCTGTGAACGTTGGGCTGGACGGCATAAGTCCAGTTAAGTGAACCGGTTGGAAACCCACTGTTAATCGAGATCAATGTATGACCGTTAAATTCTGGGGTGTATAATATTATCTACCGATAACAAAAGTTCAACATATATTCATCATAGGGTGAGCTGGTGTTCATACACTAATTCTTGTCATGTATAACTATATAAATTCTACACAAACAGGTTAGTAATCACGTGGCATAGATCAGCATTAATCATGTGGCATTCATAATAACACATAGTCACACATACTAACAGAATTCAATGGCTTGCTAATTGTTATGTACATTGGTCATGCTTCGGACGTAAACAAATATAGCCGAACAACATCAGATAATTACCATTATTATTCACACACTACAGACACATTAATGAGATGCACATGAGTTGGTTAAATCAAGAATATCAACACCCACATGGGCCGCCACTTTCTTGTTCATGATTATCCCCTTCATCAAATCATTATATACACTTTCATTGAACCGCCAATGTACTGTTGTGTCTAAATTAATTATGGCTCATGTATCATTCATATTATAATTCACAACCCATGCACATGATATTCGGTCGTGACCCCTAACCTATGAAACCCTGATTCATATCTAGTGACAAACATTATGATTTCCGCACGCATATGCCTACATGACCAGCCCATTAACTGCCCTGATTTTGGTCACATGGGCCGCCATATTCTTGCATTATGGCCGACCATGCTCCCTACTACCATTGGACCCCAACCGTTAGAGACATCATCTATCATTCACAGCCATCAATATGCATGACACCCATATATTCTAACCTACCTAATATACATGTCTACTCAACAATATTATCATTAGCTCACATATTAACAGAGAAATCATATGAATACGTAGATATAGGATCCTACCGATTAACGAATAACCACACCATTCAAGCATTCATTATCATTCAATCATTCACTATTACACAAACGAAAGAATCAATCGATGGGCGACACTAACCTGGACCGGATTGATCAGTGTATTAACTCGAACAGGAAGGGGGGTTAAGCTTCACAACTGTCGTATACCACTTAGAGGAATCTAGGGTTTAGGATATGATTGTGATAATCATTGTACGCAAATTACATGTAATTGTAAGCTAAGCCCAAGGCCAGTTTCTAATTCAGCGCCCACTTGGGCTTTACCAAGCCCAACCCCGTACATCTAAACAATGAAACGAATCCAACTTGGGCTTTGGTTGAGGTTGGGTTCGGGTGCTGCAATCTAAGATAATTAAATGTACACTAAGACGCGGCCCAACCACAAAAGGTACGAAGAACAAATTAAAATACTAGCACTACACGGTAAATCACAATTAAAGGGAATGAATAACGGGAGACTAGGATAACATTACTAACCTCGGAAGTTTGGGTTGTCACATTTTATCTTTTACAATCTATCCTCATAACTTTTTTTACTTTCAACTTTGGTCCTTTATAGTTTTCATTTTCCGTAAATTTTGCGCTCTATGCTTGGTTCTAAATTTTGTGACTTAACACATCACAGCGTGCGTCTTTGGCTTAACGTTTTTACGTTTCGTTCTAAATTTTGCGAGTTAACACGACGCAACGTGCGTGTGTGGGTGAACGTTTTTACATCGTCTATTTTTACCCCGTTTGACAGGTTTAACATAACGTGTGGGTCGTAGATCGACTTAGTTATAAATAAAGAATCCCCGCCGCATTGCGGCGGGTCATAATCCTAGTTATTTCATAAATAACATATAACTTTATATTATTTTATATTTGTAATATTTACTATAATAATTTATAAAAATAGTTAATCCATAAAAGTTAGGTGAAGTAGCAGTAGATTGTAGATGATATGATTATATTATTGTCATAGATATTTTAAATATTAAGTATTGTTAATTTATAATTCAGTTATTTAATAATCAACATTTACCTTTATTTTGTTTTATATTTTCAATATTTATTATAATCGTTTACATAATTGATAACACTATTTATTCAAAATGATCAAGTTATAAAAATTAAATATAAATAAATTTGTCTTAATAAATAATATATATTTCGTGATATAGGTTTTTAGTAATATATAACTTGAAAAACATATAGAGTGTATATATATATATATATATATATATTCAAAGTTTTTAATACCAAAACTTATGTAATTAACAATACGAAATATACAAATGATATTAATTGTTACGATATTTAACCTTCATATGTGTATATCATAAATTTAGGAACTGAATTGATAACATTAATACAATTACACAATTATTTATAACATAAATTTATTGTTAAATTGTTATTATTTTAGTCACTTTATAAACTATACGTTGTGTAGATGTAATTTTTTAAGTGTGACGGTTGTAATATAGAGGTTCTATCTGTACATTTTTATACTAACATCTCATCTTTGAAATCCTAAGTATCACAACAGATCTGTCATTTAAAAAGATTCCATACAAAATGATCTATATTACACGCACATTTGTCTTTTTTTGTTGTATTTTTTATTATATATATTCTAATTTTAGTGTCAAACTTTACAATTAACATATTTTTTATTTTACCTAAATTATATACATGAAATATCAAAAAATATGTATATAATGTTATATTATGAATTTTACTTTATTGTTTCTTTGGGTTTTTATGATAATACAATTTTAACTCCAACAGTTACACAATACGAGTGTACTGAGATGCGTAAGTTATTGAAATTGTATTTGGATCCCAAAAGTTTTAATGTACTACATGGCTTACCGGTTTATAATAATACTACAAATGTAGTTTACAAAGACATATTATCAATTTTATAGTTTCATTTATTTAATCATTATTTTTCTATTATTAACCAACTTTATAAGTCTTTTAGATATTTATTTTTTGATATATGTTTTTTAAAATGTAGTTCAGGTTCTTTTATTAGTAACACATTATATAAACAATTTGAATGACATATAAATAACCACAACTTAATTTCTAAATATACATATTTAACATTCATAACCCACAACCATTTATAAAAGATACCAACTTTACGTACATTCCAAAATATGGTATCATATAAGATATAGAACTAATAGGTTTTAAACTTAAACTACTAATTAAGAAAAAAAAAAGTTTAACAGTACTTGCATGTCCCAAAAAAGAAGAAGACATTTAATAGTTACAAAACCATCATCATTTAGTCTGAACAAACATCTGAAGCATTCGGTTATAGAAAATGTTTTAACCTGCATTAACTGGATCAACCTTTGATAAGATCAGGAGATTTTGTGAACATACAAATGTGAAATGCAATGTGTCACCGGAATGAAGTCCATTATCCTTCATGAACATCAGCCAACCTTCGATAGCATACCTTACAGCATCTCCATTCTTCTGCCGCCTAAGATTCATATCTATTGTTTTTCCATTCATGTTCATGACTTTTAACTGGTGCACTTTCTTTTTGAATCCTCCAATTCTTACAATATCAGCAGGCATTCTCTGCATGACAAATGTAGTTTTATAATTAATTTAGGCTTATTGATGTTAGACTATTTGTCTTTGGCATTGACTATTTTAAAAAATCACACCAATCGGTTATCTCCATTTTTTTGAACTCATGAATACCACTTTTGTGAGCATCATTTATCCTTGCAACACCTTTTTTTTGCACATCCACTATCTTCAATGCTTTCTCATAACTCTTTGTATTTTCTTTAAGCTTTTGAAACATTATACAAATTGTATTATTAGACTAATATATTTAATCACAACAGTTATACTAAATATTCATTACTAAATGTTGTTAAGTTAAGTTATACGTACCAAGCGGCTGTGTGTTCTCTGTCCAACAGTTGTCACTTCTGGCATTTCCACTTCGGATTCACATATCAGGCTTTTACTGTTTTCTTCCTTACAACATTCCACCATCTTTTTTCCTTTATTTTGAACCTGTTAAAACAAGTAATAACGTTAAATAAGAAATGAACAAATATTAATTAAATATATCTAAATTTTTGTAAATATATTAATATAAGTAATCATCTATTATTTTGTTTAAAACCAATACATATGTTTTTCTTGGTTGGTTATTGTCTTCTATGATCAAACTCTTTCTTCCTGCCTTTGACATTTCTTTTCCTTCATTTTTTTTATTCACCTCTTCTTGGTTATCTCCTTGAAGCATTTGTATTTCCTAAAAAATAAAATCCACAAAATATTATAGTAATTTCAACAAAACCTATACAAATGATTAGTTATTACCTTACTAAGTATTTCATCTGTTGAGTCATCATCTTCACAGAAATTCTGTTATAAAATAACATACCCAAATTAATAATATTTACATAATTCTACTATACGCTAATTTAAATTACTTACAAAAGTTAACGTTTTTGTAATATGTCTCTCTAGGTACTTCCATCAGAGAGTCATCTTCACTTTCTTCTTTCTTGGTAAAAACTACCTCAACTCCTCTACGGTAAATTTTCAATTCAAATGTGACGCTGTCCATTTTCTTCAACAAGAGTATATCATCCTCTTGTATTGCAAGATCATCAAATAACTTCGGACAACCTTTTGTAAAAACATAATTATCATTGATTTTGTCCGTCTCAATGTTCCAAGTCTGACCTGCTGCATAAATTTTGTAACAATCTTTGACTGGCGAATAAGTGTAACAGTTTGTTACGTAAGCTTCAGGAATCACCTGAAAAGTTTTGTAATATTTTATTGTTGGTTATATATGTATACCATTTATTTAAAAACTATATCAAAATAAATTTTAATTTACAAAACATGTTAGTAGACTTACTACAATCTTTAAGATGTGGTAACGGTTGACCGTCACAAACGATTCACCACATATGTTGTCCACAAAACAATCTATTTCAATGTTTTTGTCTTCCATTATCCTTAACCGCAATAACGTCCTCTTTGGCAACTCAAGCTCCCTTATTACATTACTCCATCCGTCAATTATAACAGATTCACCACTTACACTTCTCAAAGAAACTGGCCAACTTTTTCCAGTTTCATGCTTTATCAATATTTTGGTTCTTTGCCAATAATCTCCATATATGTTCTTCACAAACTCAATTGGAAGCACCTACGGTTACATTTATGTTATATATTTTATTTAATAAAAGATATACATAATTGTTTGTATACATTGTAGCATACCAGTTTTAACGATGATTCATCTTCTAACGAAGCCACACATGACGAGCTCATTTTTAAAAACCTGTAATATACAACATATTTTAGAATCATTTAGTATTGAACATAAAGTTATACATATTTGTTCATAGCAATATAAAAATTAGTTGTTAACTAATATTCCACGAAAATTGTTGATAAGTATGACTTTATAATTGTTATATCTACCAAATTTAAACTCATATAATTTGATTAATATTTTCATTATTTATAATCCACATATAAACAATATTAAATTAACTGTTTTCACATGATCATATATGATTATAAATGATGAATGATTCATTAGTTAATATTAAGCTATACATATATTATAATTGATGAGCAAAAATATAAATACATAACTTTAATAAAATCTTATGTAAATATAGGTTAAAAATGACACTATTAACAAATAAATCAGATGTAATAAATCAGACTATTAACTAATAATTCAATTTCTTTACAAACAGTTAAACTCCTATTTCAACTCTATAAACAATATCAACATAATCTTTCAACCAAAATCATTTAATCATCGAAATCAAACTATAAACCAAGAAATCAATTTTTTTATAACAATATCTACAGAATGTTTCAACCAAATCACACTATTAACCCATAAAAGTAAACTTCAAACAACATGCAATACATATAACCCTTTTAAATATACATAACATACTAAAAATTTGAGTTCTTTACAAATACTTAATCCCCGATTTCAACTCTATTTAATCATTAATCGGTTCAAAGAAACAAAATCGTATGAGTTATTTGTAATAATAAACACAACTTCAGTTTATATATGAAAATAACAATGCTGTAAAAGTGATCGGAGATGTAATCGGAATTTTACCTTTACTAATTCTTCAACCGCCTCTTGGTTGTTCTTGAGATTTGTGAAAGAAATTGATGTGAAGTGAAGTTGCAGTAGAGGTAGATGTAGGTGATATGGTATGATTATGAAAGATATTGTAAGAGTTTACTTTTTTTTATTTGTATATACGGTTATTTGATAGTTAAAATTTACCTTTATTTTTTTTGTTATATTTCCTATATTCAATCTAATAATTAAATAAATCCGTAACTCTTAAAGATTTTCATTATTTATTTGGTAAATATTACATAATATACGAATAACATTGAATTTAATCAATTTATATATGTCCTCTCAATATATAATTGGAAATAGAAATCAGCCGAATTTTTTTAAACAATTGTTTTTGAATTATATGTGAACTGATTTCTTTTTTTACATTTAGGTTTTAGATATTTGGTTTTCATATGTTATAAATTTACTTTGTTATGTTTAATAGTTTTTAACAATGTTTAATGGTTTTTATTTTTAAGTTATTACATGTTATCATATGTTAGATTACTATTACTATTTGTTTTAATGGATAACACAGTTTTGATATTATTTAGTGTGCAAACTTTATCGATCATTGTTTTGACTTCCAATGCAGTTTTTGTTATCATATCCATTCATATAATAAGACACAGACGGTTTGATCATTTATTCATACACCTTATTAATCATACAATCTTTTCGTTTATTAATTTAAATGTATATATTTATTTGGTTACAAAGATAGATTTCTAACCCGTGAGTATTCACGGGTTATAACCTAGTCCTTTTACATAAGTGATTGGATCATTTCTTTAGGTTTTGGCTGCTCCTTTTATTTTGTTTTAATATATTGTTGAATTATGTTTAGAGGGTAAAATTATTGTAAAAAAAGTTAAAAGTATGAAAAGTGTGAGAAATATTGTGGAAATGACATGTGTCCTCAATTTAAACTAATTCAAAAAGGTAAACAAGTAATTTTATCATTGATTCAATTAATTCAAAACCTTCCATAACCGTCACCTTACTTATAGGAACATGATTTTTTTAAAAGATCTCTATAAAAACACTACGAATAACACTGCAACCACCATTCAGCACGTATATAACACCATTCAATAAGTATATAACACCATTCAATAAGTATATAACACCATTCAATAAGTATATAACATCATTTTAAAGATCTCTGTAAAAAAAACTATGAATAACACTGCAAAATCACCATTCAATAATTGTATAACACCATTCAATAATTATGTAACACCATTCAATAAGTATATAACATCATTCAATAAATATATAACACCATTCAATAAGTATATAACACTACTAAAGACACTACCTCAATTTCATAGTGCCACTTAGGTTATAGCCTAGTGGTCAAGAGAAATTATCTCTTGTGGGGAGACCAAGGTTCAATCCTTAGGAGGTGTAAGTATTTAAGGGGAAAAATTAGCCGTTAAAAAAAGAGTATATTGTTCATAGTATGGTTATTGTACATGGTGTTTTAAACCTGCATGCATGGTGTTTTACATTTGCATGCTAGTAGATGTTCCAGATTACATCTGCATACAATTAAAACACCATTGTATGAATATAGACAAAACATCATGGACTAAACATCTGATCGAAACATTTTTTTCTCTATATAAGTATAACAATATGGTACTCATATTAAAGATTAAAAAAACACTCGTTATTATGGTGTAATTTAAAAAAAAAGGTACGTATAAAAAGTTATTGACGTTTAAAAAAGACGGAGGGAAGTTGCATGTGCACTAATGTTAGTTTCTTAATTTAAAAATGTTAAATTTACATGTATACCCTTAATCTAGAAAAATTAATATGTTTAATAGTAAACATTAGTTACAATTTTGTCATTATGATCTCAACCATTAGATCAAGGGATAATTGCATATTTCCCCTTACAAAAACATACTAATTGCATATATACCCAAGTCAAAACTAAAATTGCATATTTCCCCTTTATCATAAAATTGACTAGATTGCCCTTTTCAAAATCAGAATATCCTCATCACTCACACAAAATCATCGATCAAGGGAAATCTCCAGTTTCAAAATATCCAAACTGACTCTTCACGTTCTTCTCCCTTTGCGATTCATTCGGCGCCGATGTTCCGTCAATATGTTTTCTACTCTATTACAATTATGTGTGATGAATGCTTTCGATTTGTTGTTTTTGACCTTGAATTCTGTTTTAGTTGGAGGTTTAGTTAGTAATTTTATGAGGGAATCTGTAAAGCAATAGTTGTTCTTTATTTTCTTCATTTGCTTGCAGTCATCGTATGTTCGAACTGTGTAGCTTTAATGTTAGGTTTTTTATTTTGATGGATGCATATGCTAAAACCACAAAGTCAGGGGAGATATCATATATGGATGCATATGGTTTTTGACGTTGAACTGATGATGTTTTTTTATTTTCTACATTTTCTTGATGTCATATGGATAAGTAAATATATGGCTTTCAATTGTTTTGTTACATGGATTTTTGGTGTTTATTTTTTAGAGTTAATAGCTGTTGAAACAATGGTTAACACAAGGATAACCAAGAGGGTCGTTTCACTTATGGGGTTCAACCTCTTCTCTTACTCGTATCGGTGGTCTGAAATCTGCAAAACAGTAAACACCGTTAGTCTCGTTAAGAGGGGGGAAGGGGGTTTTCTCTCTTAACCAGGCTCCGGCGTGAGAATAAGTACTGCTCTGAGAGGAATAAAACAGTGTGTGTATAGAGTGAGTAAAGAGAGCCAAGATCCCGAACCTGAATGATGAAGGGTCCTATTTATAGCCGGAGGGTGAAGAAGGAGGAAGCAGCTGTGCCAGCTGTGGGTGCGCGCCAGCTGTCCGACCAAGGGAAATATCCTCTTGGTCTGCTCTGTCGCGAAGGGTGTAGTGGTACACCTGGCGTCCTTGTATTCGCCTGTGCTGGGTACCTCGTACTGGTCATGTCAGCCCTGCTCCCTGGATTGTCGCAGGCCTATGTGGCCTTCTGTCAATGGTGACACGTGTTGTCCTTTATGTTGGGCAAAGCATCTTTGATGCCAGCTGTGAACCGCCTAGATGTCTTCTGGAAGCTTCTAGAATGTTCTGGTGACATGGATGCCTTGTGTGCACAAAAAGTGGTGTGGTCCCTGCCATGTAGGCAGGGAATTGGGACCATAACTCTTCAAGTCCCCCCAGTCCAGTGTGCCTTCTAGTTGAGTTAATCGTCTAGGAGGGATTCTGGACTTATGAGAGTTATGATCTCCATGCGTCGCGTTGAAGTTGGTTCATATAAAGTGAGCCAAATGGGGGCGTGCCGCATGGTTTTTACCTTTTGAAAAAGTGAGCCAAATTAACGCGTGCAGCATGGGTTTTGGCTTCTTAAATAGTGATCCAAATGGACGCATGCCGCATGGGTTTTGGCCTTTGAAAAGTGAGCCAAATGGACGCATGCCGCCTGGGTTTTGGCTTCTTGAAAAAGTGAGCCAAATGGACGCATGCCGCATGGGTTTTGGCTTCTTGAAAAAGTGAGCCAAATGGACGCATGCCGCATGGGTTTTGGCTTCTTGAAATAGTGAGCCAAATGGACGCATGCCGCATGGGTTTTGGCTTCTTGAAAAAGTGAGCCAAATGGACGCATGCCGCATGGGTTTTGGCTTCTTGAAAAAGTGAGCCAAATGGACGCATGCCGCATGGGTTTTGGCTTCTTGAAAAAAGGGGGCCAAATGGACGCATGTCGCATGGGTTTTGGCCCTTTTGTGTTTCCTTCTGTTGGAAGTTTGGTGGTTATGGGGAAGTGTTTGGTGTGACCGTCTGACGTCCCTGTCTTTTCAGAGGTGAACAGTTGCTTTTGTAGTGACTTTCTGTCACATCAGCAGACCCTGTCGCCCATGCTTCCCGAAAAACGAGCCGACGTCTTCTCTCTCCTTTGACGTGTCAGTCATCTATTGGGTGCTTTTCCTGTTTCCTGACGGTCCACTATCCATCGCATTAAATGCGATGGGTATAAATAGGGGGCGGTTATCCCTTTCTTCCTCCATTCTTGAATTCTAAGTGTGACTTTCTCTCTATCTTCCTCTTGTGTTTTCCCATCGTTCATATTTTCTTGAGTTCAAATCATCTTCTTCTTGACCTTTATCATGGCTGAGAAGAATCCAACTCAGAAGAAAAGGAAGCATAGAGGTAGGGCTCCTCCTGTTCCAGACCAAGCCGTTATTAACTGGAAGGAGGAGGAATTTCAGATGCTTGTGAGGGGGATGAACTTCCGTTCCGAGTGGGGAGCTCAGTACCCTCCTCCTGGATCTACTGCATTGGATGCCCCTCCGGGTTTTATCACGTTATATGTTGCTTATTTCCGGGAAGGCAATTTTAGGTTGCCGATTACGAAGTTCACTGCTGCTGTGTTGAGGGGTTATGGGCTCCATATTTCTCAAATAAATGCGATTGGGCTTCCTCGGATTACCCATTTCGAATTCGTCTGTAGGTCTTACCGTGTTGATCCTACTTTTGAGATGTTTAACGTTTTCTACAGCGTTACGTATACCAGCGGCTTTTACTCTTTTCAAGCTAGGTCAGGGGTTGCTCCGGTGTGTTCTGTGCCGTTAAAGGGCATCCATGACTGGAAACAAAAGTTTTTTTACATCCGTCGTGGTGTGATTCCAACAGATATGTTATATCGGCAAGTGAGTCAAGGGATCCCTAAGGTGGATGTTCTTCCCAACTATGGTGCTCAAGACTGGTATAAGAAGATAACTGCGAAGCCGACTGCTATTTCTCAACTGGATGAGATGGCTTTAGTTGGTGCAGGGATGAGTTTGCTGTGGGTTCCTAAACATCCGCTGGGTCAACCTGCGTATAGCCATAAGGGCAAATGTATGGTTCTTTCCTATCTTACCACTTGATTATTTCCCTTTATGTTTACTATGTGTCCTTACTTTTGTTGCCATTTTGCAGTTGGTTACAGTTTGTTGAATGCCTTGGACCCTAAATCAGCGGGTGCCATGGTTGAAGCTATCCAGGCTGATGGGCATCCGACGTGGTTGGAGCAGATACGGGGTCGGTTTTTGCATCCTACTGACGAAAGCCTGAGCAGATATGCTGATGAAGTTCTAGGTGAAGATGTTTGGGATGACTTTGTCGATTCGGGTCGAGAGGAAGTTATCATCCTTTCTAGTGGGAGTTCTGACCCGAATGTTGGAGATCTAACCTCTCATTACGCGCGTGCAGGTACCGCGCCTGGTGGTGTTGCTGACCCCGTTCATGAAATTGTTGGGGATGATGATGATGCGGAGGCATCTGTTGATCCGTCTGCCCAGTTGGAGACGAGAAAGAAGGCACGGACCGATAAGTCTGGAAGGAGAGAGGAGAAGCCTGAGAGTAAAGGTGCTGGTTCTTCTCGTAAGCGACACTCTCCTCATCCTTGTCTAGGTTATGTGGTAGTTTCTGACACGTTGTCTGGCTTAGGGGTTGGTGAAAAGAGTCAACAGTCGGATCCTGATGACAGTGCTACCTTATCTGAGCACATGAAGAAAAAAGCTCTCGATGATCACAAACGTCGCCTTGATGAGCAGGCTGCTGCTGTTTTTGCTGCCAAGAAGGCAAAGCTTCAAAAACAGGTCCCCTCAGCGCCCTCGGAGTCTGAGATTGATTTGGGCGTGTTTAGTGGAGGTCGTGGGAATTTGTTGGAGGAGATATATGCTGCCTCTGCTCCTCTTCCTGGTAATTTTCTTTCATTGTACGTTTGTCGTATCTTTCCTTGGATTGCTTTTTTATTGTTGTCTTATGGCAGTATTCAAGACTAGCAAGAAGCCTCGGGCGGCGGATATTTCTCGGATTACTCCACCTACTTCTCCTCCGTCGAGGACTGTTGGTCTGACCCCTCCGCGTGATGGTGCGGATGCAAACGTGGGTGGTGGTGAAGGGTTTGTTGAAGGTACGTTTGAAGGAGGCGATGCGACTGGGGGTGATGTTGGAGGTGATAAGGGTAAAGGTGTTGAGGTGCAGATGGAGTCTAGTGAGACTACTCCGCAACAAACCATCTACACTAAACGTCCTCCCGGTGGAGGTGGAGCCACTTCTGGCTTTGTGCGAAGCCCGCACTTTGAACATAATCCTGATGATTCCTGGGGTAACCCAGCTTGTGATGATTTGCCTCACGTCCCCCGCTGGAGCCTTACTCAGGGCTCTCGAATGACTGATTTAAAGAATTGTCATGAGTTTTTCTCTTTGTCACTTCCGCCTGCGGAAAGGATGTTCCAGAAGAATCGCAACCGCTTTGCCCTTATAGACGACCATGTTAGTGCTGGGGTTCACTTCTTTGCCACATCGCAAGAGATTCTTCGCGAATGGAGGTCGATGGGGGAAGAAACTCTTGAGTTTGAGGAGGCGAAGAAGTCGTTTTCCGAAGAGAAAGAGAAGTTTAATGCGGAGAAAAAAGGCTTGCAATGGCGGGTTGATGAGGCTGAGCGGAAGCTTGAAGAGCAGAAGCAGTTGAACGAGCAAAAACAGAAGGATTGGGAATCTGCATGTGCTCGTACGAACTCGGAGATGCAGTCGCAGCGTGATGCAATTGTGCGGCTGTCTGGTGAGAAGACGACCCTTGCTGATGAGGCTCATCAGGCGCGTCTTGCTGCGGAGAAGAAAGAAAAGGAGTATGTTGCTCGGATCGACAAACTGGAGCTTCTTGCTCAGGAGAAAGCTGCGGAGTGTGAAACTGCTCAGCGCCTTCTTGATGAGAAGACGGCTGAGTGTCGTGCTTCTGAGCTTCTTGCTGAGGAGGCCTCATGTGACAACCCAAATTTCCGAGATTAGTATTATCCTATTCCACGACTCTTTTTGTTGTATTTACATATTCTTGGAGTCTTAAAAGAGTATTGTATTAGTGGGTTTACGTTGCAAACTTATTATTAAGCGCGTTAACCATACCTTTCGACCCTATACTTAACCATACCTTTCGACCGAAGGATGAGATCTTTCGACTGGAGTGCAACTTCGAAACATAAGATCCTTCGAACAGGGATCTAACCCTTCGACTCTAGGTCCTTCGATCTAAGGCCTATCCTTCGACCCTTCGATCCTTCGATCATATCGTTCGGCCCAGTCTTTCCAAAGGGCTTGGCCCAATCCTGTCTGTTGTTATATATACGTGAATACATGAGGGATAAGTTAACTTCTAAAAACCCTAGTCCCATTTGTGTGTGTGCGACGGCAATAACAGAACCTCAATCGAAGCCATCATCATCACCGGTTAGTGTACCTCTGTTTGTTTAATATTTGCTATTGATTCTATGTGAACATGTGCTAATAGGTTAACATGATTGGAAATAATACTTGTGCCATTTGATGATGAAATTAACCGACTATGGACATGATCAAAACGATTGAGGACACTTGGGTTAAGCGTGTGTATGATATATGTGATAAGTTAGTAATTATACAATCATAATTGTGTGTAATATTGTGATCCGGGCGGGATATATGATCGGATATGGATCTGTGCATGCTAACCGATTAAAGTGCGTAGACATACATGAGTAATTGATGTTGTGGCATTTGTATATTTTGATGAAACTGATATGCTGACCGATTTAAGTATCACGAATCGATGATGTTATGATCTTAACTTAGAACCGGACGCACGGATATATATATATATATATATATATATATATATCGGCTGTAATGTGAATAGGTGTTAATCGGCTTCATGTTGTTAAGTCTATATGTTTATTCAAGGTTTTGAGAATATTGTTCCTGTTGATTTCGATTAGGGTTCTGGAGAAACAATTGAAATGTGCTTGTTTAATCGATGGCATGTTAGATGGATTGGCTGAAAACGTGTTAATTGATAGGAGGTAAAATAGGATAACAGTTGACCGAAAGATACCTGTTGAACCGAAAGATAACTATTGTAGTCGAAGGATAACTGGCATTGTCGAAAGATAGGTAATGTGTCGAAGGATGACTGTGAATCGAAATATAACTGTTGGTGTCGAAACATAACTGTTGTTGACCGAAAGATAGTGTTGAAACATAACTGTTGTTGACCGAAAGATAGTGTTGAAACATAACTGTTGTTGACCGAAAGATAGTGTTGAAACATAACTGTTAACCGATTGATAACTGATGTGCCGAAGGATAAATGTGAAACGAAAGATAGTGTCGAAACATAACTGAGGTGTCGAATGAAAGTGTGAACCGAAAGATATTGGGGTGTTAACATTGTATTCGTGTACACTAGCTGATGACTAAATGTGAAATGATACGTGTTGTGCTTGTATGCAACTGATTGTTATGTGTAACTGTCATAGGGCTTGGTAAATCACTGTTGTGAAACGAGTAAATAATTCTACCGAGCAAACCAAGGTGAGTTCACTACATTCGAGCATGCGTCCCAGTGGTTGGGGACAGTCAGTGGGTATCCCATGGGGGGGGGGATAAGTCTTTGGGTAAAAAAAAAACGGGTATATTGGTTAATATTCTCACCTATCATCTTTTGTAAGTCCCTCATCGGGTATTAGTTAGTAGCGCTACTTAGGTTTGGCACCCTCACCCCGTGCCTGTAGAGGACGGAGGTGAACTAATGACCCAGTCTGGCCCAGTACTAGATAGGAGTACGTGGGAAGGGCAGTCATGTATTTCAGGAGCCGTCCGTGATTGGAAATGAGATATTAACAATATTACTTGCATTGGTTATTGAACGGTTTTTCACACAACGGGTAATAAACATTTTCTAAAACTGTGAACTCGCCAGCTTTGTCTGATACACGTGTTACATGCTCGCAGGTCGTTAGGTATCTTGGAATTGGGAAGCTTGCTATCTGGGAGTGCTGGAGTGGTCATGGATCGAGGCTCTTGGATTAAAATACATTTAATACATTGGTTGTAAGCGTTATTACGAAACAATTGCTAAACAACTTATTACATGTTTCCGCTACACAACTTTTGAGAATTAATATTATGTTGGCAACTTATGTTGGTAAAATAGTGTCATGACTTATTTTAATATTTATCATTGGTTCAATGTGATTGGTGGCTCGAACTCTGATGCGTGACACGCCTCGCGGAGTTTCCGCAGGTGAAATTTTGGGGGTGTTACACCTCAGCTGATAGTAGGTGGTTGCTTTCCCGCGGCGTTACTTTGGTAACGTTTTTTGTTTTCTCATTTCATTTCGTTTTTGCCTTTGTATATTCTTGTTCTTACTCGATCTTGTTCTCATGCAGCTTGCTGATCGTATTTTGTATTCTTCTGAACTTGCCCGCTATATGTTTGAATTGGGTAGGGCAGGGTATAATAGTGGACGCAAGTTTGGGTATGCTGAAGGCAAACTTGCGGCCACGAGCAATGAGAAGGATTACCACTTTGAGTTATATAAAGATGATTGTGATGCTGCTTATGCTGAGAAGCGAAAAGAGTTTTCGACGCTTGATTTAGCTGTTGTTCGGGCTTCTGGGAAGCTGGCTCACAAGGCGAATGGAGTAGCTTTGTTGAAAAAAGCTTTGGGAAAAGATGGCGATGGTGCTGCGGGAGGTGCTGGTGTCACGGCCCCCGACCCGGTTTTACCCGTTTCAGGACCCGCGGGACAGAAAGTCTGCGGTATTCTGTTTATTGTGAGTTTAGCAGCGGAAAATTTATTTCACAGGATCGGCTAAGTTAAAATATTTCCCGATTTATTTTATTTCACAATTCGGGATACAACCCCGGATAATTTACAATAACAAGATTTTATTAATAAAACATAATTCTTTATTTTATATTGAGCCACTATCTTAAGCTTGAAATGCTTCCCCTTGCATTTTTCCTGAATTACAGCATATCACCTGAAACATGTTTGAAAAAAAATTTTGTCAGCGGGGAAATACTGAGTGAATTATTCTAGTTACTGAAAACGACACATTTATTATAATTCACAGTGGTAAGATCTTTTACAATGTCTCTGATATCAACCAACTACCCACAGTACTTTACCACTCGATCCATTGGCCCATACGTCCAATGGTATCTGTGATTATGGTCATATCACCCAATGGCTGCCCCAATGGTGAAGATTATCAAGTAATGTGCACAATACCCCACATACCGGCTGTAATTTGGTGATTCACATAAACTTAATCACTGTAAGTTATAATTCTGAAAATAATTTGGAGTATTGTAAATAGTCACAAACTGTGATAAAAGAATTTATAAAAAGAGAATAACTCACATTGCAGATTTAGTACTGACAGAATGTAATTTTATCCTTGTTTAACCTAATTTCATAATAATGCACACAAAACAGAGTTAGTAATCAATACAGCAGTTACGATAATTTCCCGAGATCAAATACTCGTAATGAATGACCAAGTGCAATACTTCAACTCATTTATCAAAATGACAAACGACAAAGTATAGTACTTCAACTCGTGTATCGAATTATCGACAACGACAAAGTACAATGCTTCCGCTCATTTATCGGATTACCGACAAACGATAAAGCATAGCCCAATATGGGCGGCACTTAGACATTCTTTGGGTATATTGATCCCGGAAACTGAATCGTAATAGCGATCGAGTAATTACCCTGTTCTGCGGCAGCGATTTGATATTAGTGTGTGTATGTTGGACTGTTTTGCTTATAACTCGATCTACGTAACTCCGATTTTCGTCGTTCAAGTGCCAAATTTCAAGTCCCAACCCCTGCTATTTATACTGAAAATTTGACACCGTCGCGTAGCGCGAGGGGGTACCCCTTTAGGCGTCGCGCTACGCGAGTGATCACCCTATTTTGATAGAGTAGCCCTTCGTGCATGTAGGCTTGCTGTGTCGACGGTTTTTAATTTTTCGAATTTTATAATTAGTTATGAAGATAATCGTTATTAGGGTTTTGCCCCCCCTGAGTTTTAGGGGCCCTGATCCTGATTCTGATTGTTCTGGAAATTCTAGGGTTAGTGCAGAATTACTTGGGTTTCTTAATTAGGGTTTCCTTAATAGCTAATTACCATCCTAATTATTAATTTTAATGAGAGTTGTTACATCCTCCCCACCTTAGGAAAAAATCTCGTCCTCGAGATTCACTGGAATAAATGAGGATACTTGCGCTTCATTTCTGACTCTAATTCCCAAGTGTATTCCGGTCCTCTCTTGGAATTCCATTTGACTTTTACCAACACAGGTCGCTTGGGTTTGAGGAATTTGACCTTCCGGTCTTCTATTTGTAAAGGTTTTTCTATGAATTTCAGTTTTTCATTTACCTCTATGTCTTGAAGAGGTACTACCAGAGATTCATCTGATAAACATTTCTTAAGGTTGGATACATGAAATATATCATGTACTCCAGCTAGTTCTTCTGGTAGTTGTAAGCGATGAGCAACTGGTCCGATTCGTTGAATCACTGGAAATGGTCCAACATATCGGGGACTCAGTTTTCCTTTCTTACCGAATCTTACCACACCTTTCCAAGGAGATACTTTTAGTAGTACTTTGTCTCCTATTTGGAATTCAAGTGGTTTGCGACGATTGTCGGCGTAGCTCTTCTGGCGATCTCTAGCGGTTTTTAATCTTTCCTTGATTTGAGTTATCTTATCTGTGGTTTCTTGTACGATTTCTGGACCTGATAATTGACTTTCTCCTATTTCTGCCCAACATACGGGTGTTCTGCACTTGCGTCCATATAGTGCCTCGAATGGAGCGGCTTCAATACTTGAATGATAACTATTGTTATAGGAGAATTCAATTAATGGTAAATGGTTATCCCAATTACCTCCAAAGTCAATTACACATGCTCGAAGCATGTCTTCCAGAGTTTGGATTGTCCTTTCACTTTGTCCGTCGGTCTGTGGATGATATGCAGTACTCAGGTTGAGTCGGGTTCCCATTGATTCTTGAAAACTTGTCCAAAATCGGGAAGTGAAACGACTATCTCTATCCGATACGATGGAGAGCGGGACTCCATGTAAGGATACTATTTCATCCACATATAGCTTGGCTAACCTTTCCATGCTAAAAGTTTCTTTTATTGGTAGAAAATGAGCTGATTTGGTTAATCGATCCACGATTACCCAAATTGCATCATTACCTTTTCTGGTTCTGGGTAACTTAGTAACAAAGTCCATTGCTATGAGTTCCCATTTCCATACCGGCATTTCTAACTGTTGTAGTAAACCTGAGGGTTTCTGGTGTTCGGCTTTAACTTGTGAACAGGTTAAACACTTAGATACGTATTCAGCTATATCCTTTTTCATTCCTATCCACCAGAAGTTCCTTTTTAAATCTTGGTACATCTTTTTGTTTCCTGGGTGTACAGTATACCTAGATTTATGAGCTTCTTCTAAGATTTTCGATCTTAAATTTCCTTGTTTAGGTACCCAAATTCTGCTTTGGTGAAATTTCCAAATTCCATCATTTCCTTGTTCTAATTCTTTTAGGTAACCTTTCATTCCTTCGGCATCGTCCTTGATTGCCGTTTTCTGGATTTCTTTCACTTGTTCCCGTAAATCTACTTGTAGATTTATTCTAAGAGCACGGACTCGCTTTTGCTTTTCATGGAACTTACGACTTAAGGCATCTGCTACTACGTTGGCCTTTCCTTCGTGATATTGAATATCACAGTCGTAATCACTCAGGACTTCCATCCATCTTCTTTGTCTCATGTTTAACTCTTTTTGCCCAAATATATATATCTTAAACTCTTATGATTCGTATAAACAGTAAACTTACTTCCATACAGATAATGTCTCCAAATTTTAAGGGCAAAAATTATAGCTCCTAATTCTAAATCATGAGTCGTATAGTTTTCTTCGTGCTTTTTCAATTGTCTAGAGGCATACGCAATTACTTTCTTGCGTTGCATCAACACACATCCGTATCCTAATTTTGAAGCATCACAGTATACTTCAAAATCTTCCGTTCCTTCTGGTAAGGCTAAGATTGGCGCATTGGTTAATTTCTGCTTTAAGATTCTAAAAGCTTCTTCTTGTTTTGGTCCCCATTCAAACTTAGTGGCTTTACAGGTTAGCTTAGTTAATGGTACAGCTATCTTGGAAAAATCCTTAATAAACCGTCTATAATAACCGGCTAAACCTATAAAACTTCTAATTTCCATTGCAGTTTGTGGAACCTTCCAGTTAATAATGGCTTCGATCTTAGCAGGATCTACGTGAATACCTTCGTGATTTACCATGTGGCCTAAGAATTGTACTTCTTGTAACCAAAATTCACATTTTGAGAATTTCGCGTACAACTTTTCTTTTCTTAACAGAGTTAAGAGTGCATGCAAGTGCTGACAATGCTCGACTTGACTTTTGGAATAAATGAGTATATCGTCAATGAATACGATCACAAATTTATCCAAATATGGTTTACAGATTCTGTTCATCATGTCCATGAATGCAGCTGGGGCATTGGTTAATCCGAAGGGCATGACTGTAAACTCATAATGACCATACCTAGTTCTGAAAGCAGTTTTAGGTATGTCTTCTTCTTGAACTTTCAACTGATGATATCCGGATCTTAAATCTATCTTAGAGAAATACCTAGCTCCTTGTAATTGATCAAAAAGATCGTCAATCCTAGGTAATGGGTATCGATTCTTAATTGTGACCTTATTCAACTCTCTATAATCAATACACATTCTCATTGATCCATCTTTCTTTTTCACAAACAACACTGGTGCACCCCAAGGGGATGAACTAGGTTGTATAAATCCTTTGCTTAGTAATTCATCTAATTGCATTTTCAATTCTAGCATTTCGGTCGGAGCTAATCGATAAGGTGCCTTGGCTATCGGTGTAGTTCCTGGAATTAGATGAATCCTAAATTCTACTTCTCTGTCTGGTGGTAACCCAGGTAAATCTTCTGGAAATACATCTGGGTATTCTGAGACTACAGGAATTTCCTTGAGTTCTTTGCCTTTAGTACAAATGATTACGGAAATCATATATACTATTCCTTGGTTTCGTTCATAATTAGCAACTTTCATTACTGATATGAACTTTAATGGCTTCCTAGGTTTATCTCCTGAAATCTTAATTACCTCTCCAGTAGGTGCTTGAATTTCTATAGAATTTCTATCACATATGATTTGAGCATGGTTGGCTATTAACCAATCCATTCCTAACACAACATCAAACTCAGCTAATTTCATAGGTAATAGATTTGCGACAAACTTATGACCTGAAAGTTCTATTTCTACTTTTTGCAAAACTCGATTAATTTCTATGGAATTTCCATCTGCAGTTTCGACTGTAAAGATCTGCCTAACTGTAGTTAATGGTAACTTAAGAGCTTGACAGAATGAAGTATTTATAAAACTTTGGTTCGCACCAGAGTCAAATAATACTTTTGCATAGACGTTGTGGACTAAAAACGTACCGGCGATCACATCCGGAATGAGTTCTGCTTCTTGAGTAGTTAGCTGGAAAGCCCTGGCATTCTTCTTAACAGTTCCTTCAACGGGTTTGCCTTTGTTATCAGTGATTTTGTTCAGTTTAGGACATTCGGTTTTGTAATGTCCTGTCTCTCCACAGTGAAAACAGGTTACAGTTTTCTTCCTACAATTTTCTTCACTATGGCCCACCGATTTGCAGAAGTTACAAATTGCATAGCATTTTCCAAAATGCTTCCTTTTGCAATTTCTGCAGAATGGCGGGATGGAAGATTGTCTTGTTCCTTTCTTCTTGAAGTTACTACTATTACCCACCCTAAATCCTTGGGTAATTTTCTGAGCCAATTCTTTCTTCCTATCTTCATCTCTTGTGCGTATCAGTTCGTCGGTTAGGGTATTAGCTAATTCTACTGCATCGTCAATAGTGCGAGGTCTCGCAGCTTTAACGATATTGCGAATTTCGCTAATTAATCCCCAAATATATCGAGAAATGAGTACCGGTTCTGGCGAAGCCAAGTTAGGTACCACTCTCGCATATTCGAAGAATGTTGAGGTATAACCACGACAATCTACCCCTGTCATTCGATGATTTAGGAACTTATTTGCCATTTGTTCCTTCTCATACTCAGGACAGAATTTTCTTTCAACAAGATTCTTAAATTCTTCCCAGGTCATAGCATAAGCCACCCGTCTTCCTTTTGCCTGTAGCACCGTGTTCCACCATTCTAGTGCTCCTTCCTTAAACAGGTTTGAGGCATACATGACTTGATCTTCCTCAGCACATTTACTTATTGCAATTACTGCTTCGGTTTTCTCTAACCATCGCAGTGTTGCAGTTGCTCCTTCATTGCCTGCAAATTCAGCGGGTTTACAAGCAAGAAATTCTTTGAAAGTGCAACCAGGTGTTGCAGCCTTTCGTTTCTTAGGGCGCTGCGTGTGCTGAGATTCATTGTCATGATTTATATGATCATTGCCCCCGTTTATACTGTTACTGAAATTATCTTCGATGGTATGTTTACTAAGAAAGATATGTTGCGGATCGTTTGGATTTTTCATAGCAGCAACGAACATTGGAATTGCGTTAGCTATTCCTTGGGCAACCATATTTTCAATATCTTGTTTAGTCATATATTCATCTTCTGGGTGTTGCTCCGATTGATTAACTTCATTTACTGGTTCGTTATCGTTATTTGCCATCTGATGATAAATTATTATGAATAATTAGTAATTAACAATTTATACAAATCATTAAACAAGTTATATCACATAAAGCCCAAAATTATCGATTTCTTGATTGCATTTCATATCAGTATAGTATGCATCAATACACACCGATATTTTACAACGTTTTATTTGTTATGTTACAACTGGTTTCACTATTTACTTTTACTATTATACAAAGATAGTTTCCGTCCTCCTACTTGTTATCCTAAAAACGAAGTTCCCTCTCGTCATACTTCCATGCAATCTGTCCCCCTATTTCCCTAATTCTATTCCCTGCATCCATCAACTCTTCACCGAAATGGCGAAGTTCAGCCAGGTTCTCATTGCTCATCGGTGGATTGGGTAGGGGTTCTGGGTCGAACTGTGGAAAGAATGAGTAAGCGTTATTGACAATATTTTGAAATTGCCAATCGTTGGTCCACCATTCTTCCATTTCTACAGGTTGGTTATGGACTATTGGTTCAGTGAGGGTTGGTGCAAAATTCATAGGAATTGGGTTTTCGATAGGATAAGTAAAAATACCCGGACTGACAGGTTGCATAGTCTCACATTTTTCTAGTAAAATATCTATCTGATCCTGAAAAGTAACCCTTTTGGTTTGATTAGAACTTTCTCCAACTTCTACTTGGGTTGGGTTAGAACCTTGCCCTATTTCTATTGCTATTTCCTGAGAATACTGATCGAACTGCTCCTCCATTTGCCTAACCTCATTAGCTTCAGTTTCCTGTTCTTGTGGATTAGGGTTTTCCTGGATTACAATCGCTTTTCCTTTGTCTAAAGGTTTACTAGTTTTAGGGATTTTTGTAACTGTCTTTCTCTTACGTATACGGCTTCCCCATACATAATTTTTCTTTGGCCTCCTTTTTGGTTTGGTTACTGGTGGAGTAGGAAGTTTTACAGGTTGGTCCACATCAGCAAGATATCCCGTGAATTCATGAGAAACTTTCTATATTCACTGGGTACAGATTGAGGTTCTGAAAAGCTTCAGATATCTCGTTCATGCTGTGTAGCATATATGCAAAATGCATAAAATATCAAGTTAAAACTTTGGAACAAAGTTTAACAAATAACATGGAAGTTTTATTGCACACTATTTGTACAAAATACAGGAAAACACACTCAAATTTATTTTACTTTTATTTATTTACTTATTGGGAAGTACTGCTTGAAATTTTAGGGCATTTTTAAAGATTTGCATGTTCTGCCACAGTGGCTAGCATATATAAATTTGCCCATTTTTCATCGAGTTTATCTTCCCAAGGTGATTTATCGATTAAATCCTGGGTTTCCTTTTTAATTTTCCTTTCCCTGATTTGCTCCTTACTTTTCTTAATAATCATACTCCTTTTTCTAGGAGAAAGCGGATTTTCATAGTTCGCTTTTTGCACAAATATTCCTTCCTCAGGAATCGTAGGGAGCTTTGAAATTTTAGTTTTAGACGAACTTCCTTTCTCGTAAATTGATCTATCTAATTTAAGATAGATATCTTGCAACTTTTGTTTACTCATACTGTAATTAACAAATAATCAGTTAAAAACACATAAACACATAATTACATAATAATAATCAGGAAAATTAAGTATCGTTTAAATACTTAATTAGCTTAACTTAGTGGCTCTGATACCACCTTGTTTCTGTCACGGCCCCCGACCCGGTCTTACCCGTTTCAGGACCCGCGGGACAGAAAGTCTGCGGTATTCTGTTTATTGTGAGTTTAGCAGCGGAAAATTTATTTCACAGGATCGGCTAAGTTAAAATATTTCCCGATTTATTTTATTTCACAATTCGGGATACAACCCCGGATAATTTACAATAACAAGATTTTATTAATAAAACATAATTCTTTATTTTATATTGAGCCACTATCTTAAGCTTGAAATGCTTCCCCTTGCATTTTTCCTGAATTACAGCATATCACCTGAAACATGTTTGAAAAAAAATTTTGTCAGCGGGGAAATACTGAGTGAATTATTCTAGTTACTGAAAACGACACATTTATTATAATTCACAGTGGTAAGATCTTTTACAATGTCTCTGATATCAACCAACTACCCACAGTACTTTACCACTCGATCCATTGGCCCATACGTCCAATGGTATCTGTGATTATGGTCATATCACCCAATGGCTGCCCCAATGGTGAAGATTATCAAGTAATGTGCACAATACCCCACATACCGGCTGTAATTTGGTGATTCACATAAACTTAATCACTGTAAGTTATAATTCTGAAAATAATTTGGAGTATTGTAAATAGTCACAAACTGTGATAAAAGAATTTATAAAAAGAGAATAACTCACATTGCAGATTTAGTACTGACAGAATGTAATTTTATCCTTGTTTAACCTAATTTCATAATAATGCACACAAAACAGAGTTAGTAATCAATACAGCAGTTACGATAAATTCCCGAGATCAAATACTCGTAATGAATGACCAAGTGCAATACTTCAACTCATTTATCAAAATGACAAACGACAAAGTATAGTACTTCAACTCGTGTATCGAATTATCGACAACGACATAGTACAATGCTTCCGCTCATTTATCGGATTACCGACAAACGATAAAGCATAGCCCAATATGGGCGGCACTTAGACATTCTTTGGGTATATTGATCCCGGAAACTGAATCGTAATTGCGATCGAGTAATTACCCTGTTCTGCGGCAGCGATTTGATATTAGTGTGTGTATGTTGGACTGTTTTGCTTATAACTCGATCTACGTAACTCCGATTTTCGTCGTTCAAGTGCCAAATTTCAAGTCCCAACCCCTGCTATTTATACTGAAAATTTGACACCGTCGCGTAGCGCGAGGGGGTACCCCTTTAGGCGTCGCGCTACGCGAGTGATCACCCTATTTTCATAGAGTAGCCCTTCGTGCATGTAGGCTTGCTGTGTCGACGGTTTTTAATTTTTCGAATTTTATAATTAGTTATGAAGATAATCGTTATTAGGGTTTTGCCCCCCCTGAGTTTTAGGGGCTCTGATCCTGATTCTGATTGTTCTGGAAATTCTAGGGTTAGTGCAGAATTACTTGGGTTTCTTAATTAGGGTTTCCTTAATAGCTAATTACCATCCTAATTATTAATTTTAATGAGAGTTGTTACAGCTGGCTCCAGCCATACTTGATAGGCGGTTTCCGGCCTGCGTGCCGTGTATGGCCCTGAATGGGCTTGTACTGGGTGTTTTAAGACAATTTTAATTTTCTTGACTGTGGTTGTATGGATTGACATATATTTTACCGCTTTGATTTTTGGTTATGCAAATTTTGAAATCGTCATAATATGTGCATGTTTAATTACTTTGGTCAGGTGTCACGAATGAATGATGGCGCTGACAGGTGATGTTGTGTTACTACAACGTTTTTATTCTGTCGTTTAAGTATGCGCGCTTGTATGTGACATACGAAGTGATCGAGTTGCAGGTTATTGTGTGAGCTCAGCTGGGATCGCAGCCTTGGGAGCATTACAATGTTTAGTTACCTTGCTATCGATATTTTTGTGTTTATGTGGGCACGAAGTTATGTTTTTTGGCGTTTTGTAGGCTTTGGTTGTGTTTCTGACCCGGCTGTTCACTTGGTTGTGACGAGCCTTGGAGGTCTACAACGTTTCCTATGGTCGAGCCATTGATGTTTTCGTGTACGCCCGAAGTAATAAATGCAGTTGTGACAAAAATTTGCATGAAATAAAGGTAGCCAAACACTTCTTGTATTAGGTAAATGTGTCGGCGATTCGCGCTGTACGATTACATGTTTGCATTATATGTAGCATTTTCGTAACTGTTGGGCATTCCAGGTTCGTGGAACCTCTTTGTCGTTCATGGTGCGTAGCTTGTATGCCCCCTTGCCGAGGACCTCATCAATGATGTACGGGCCTTCCCATTTGGGAGCCAGTTTCCCCGGTTTTTCTGCGTTAGACGCTTCATTGTCCCTTAAGACATAATCTCCTGGGTTGAAGGTGCAGATCCGGACTCGGGAGTTGTAATACTTTTCAAGCTTTGATTTGTATTTGGCTTCATTGATTGCTGCCATCTCCCTCCGTTCTTCTAGGAGGTCCAGGTCGATCCTCCTTTCTTCCTCGTTGTTGATCAGGTTCATGGAGAGCATTCTCGGAGATGGAAGCCCGATTTCCGCTGGGATCACAGCCTCGGACCCATAGACCAAGCTGAATGGTGTTTCTCCATTGCTTGTTTTTGGCATTGTTCTATGGGCCCATAATATGCTGGGTAGCTCATCGACCCACCCTCGTCTTTTTTCACCGAGCCTTGCCTTTATGCCATCGACGATGCTCTTGTTGACTGCTTCGACTTGATCGTTCCCTTGCGGGTGGGCAACCGAAGAGAAGGTATGTTCGATGTTCAGTTCTTTGAACCATCGTTCGAGATCATCTGCTGCAAAGTTTGTTCCGTTGTCGGTGATGATTCTGAGGGGTAAGCCGAACCGGCATATGATTTGCTCCCATATGAATCGTTTAACGACTGCCGATGTGGTTGATGCGAGGGCCTTTGCTTCTACCCACTTGGTGAAGTAATCGACCGCGACTATGATGAACTTAACTGCCCCCGGAGCTTCTGGAAAGGGGCCCACCATGTCTATGCCCCATTGCTGGAAAGGCCATGCGGTTGTTACTGGTACCAGTTCGTTTTTGGGGCGCATGGTTTTTGGTGCGTGCCTCTGGCAGCCACTGCATTTTCTCAACTCTTTCACGGCATCGAGGTGCATCCCGGGCCAGTAGTATCCGGCATTCATTACTTTTGCCACTACCATTCGCAGCCCGGCATAGATACCACAAATGCCTTCATGTACTTCCCGGATCAGATAATTTGCGTCGTCGGCATCAACACATCTTAGCAGCGGGCCGAGATATGACTTTCGATACAGTATCCCATCTGCCATCTGATAATGTTCTGATTTGTATTGGATTTTTCGCGCCTCAGCTTTGTTCTCTGGAAGTATCCCGGACTGTAAGTACATGATTATGGGTGTCATCCTGGACGTGGTTCCTGTTTGGATGACGCTGACTTCTCTGAGTGGAACAGATGGGTTGCTCAAAACTTCTATGCGCACATCCTTTGCTAGGTGCTGGAAACTTGTCGACGCAAGCTTGCTTAAAGCATCTGCCGGCTTGTTTTCGCTGCGGTTTATGTGATGCACCTTGTAGGAATAGAAAGTTTGTAGCAACGTCTTCGCTTGGTTGAGATGGAGTGCCATTATGTCGCCCTTGGCTTCATACTGGCCGTTGATTTGGCCTGCTACTAACATGGAGTCCACATGTGCTTCGATGTGTCGGACCCCCATTTTGATTGCCAAACGCAAGCCGGCCAGAAAGGCTTCGTACTCTGCTTCATTGTTTGTGCTCTTGAAGTCTAGGCGTATGGCGTATGTGAACTCATGTTTGTCAGGGCTTACTAGCCTTAGCCCTGCGCCTGCCCCATCTTCGTTGGATGCACCATCTGTGTACAGTAGCCATGGCTCTTCTGTTTGTTTTTTCTCAGCTTTCTC
Source organism: Helianthus annuus (assembly GCF_002127325.2). Lineage (NCBI taxonomy): Eukaryota > Viridiplantae > Streptophyta > Magnoliopsida > Asterales > Asteraceae > Helianthus > Helianthus annuus. Next base: position 129,374,520 of record NC_035448.2, on the reverse strand, counting down.
CATCGCCTTGCATTCTCTGTCTTTGTCGTCTGGGACTTCTGTCATAAAATCTGCCAAGACTTGTCCCTTGATTGATGGACGTGGTCTGAAAACCACATTGTGTCCCCTAGCTCTATTGCCCATTTGGCCAATCTTCCTGATACTTCTGGCCTTGCTAGGATATTCCCAATATTGTAGTTTGTTAGCACGTGGATGACGTGATTGGCGAAATATCTGCGCAGCCTTCTTGACGCGTGAATCAGTGCAAGGACGAGCTTTTCCATGATTGCGTATCTGGTTTCTGGGTCGGTCAAGGTTCTAGACACATAATACACAGGTGTTTGGACACCTTGACGATCGACGAGCAGTACGGCTCCGACTGCCTTATCGGAAGCTGAGAGGTACAGGACCAACGGTTCTCCTTTGTTTGGTGCGGTTAGAGTTGGTAGCTTGATGAGACAGTCTTTCATCTCGCGGAACGCATTTTCTGCTTCCGGAGTCCATTGGAATTGGTTTTTCTTCATGCAGTTGCGCAAGGTCTTGATGAATGGGAAGGATTTTGCAGCGTGATTAGCTAGGAACCGATTGAGTGCTGCCAATCGTCCTGCGAGCTTTTGCATGTCTTTGACGTTTGCTGGTGAAGGCATCCTTTCTATGGCCTGGACCTTTTCTGGGTTCACCTTAAAACCATCCTTAGTGACTATGAAGCCCAAAAACTTCCCTTCTTCCATTCCGAATGAGCACTTTGCTGGATTCAGTTTGATGCTTACGCTTCGCAGCGTGTTGAAGGTCTTTTGGATATTTGCCAGCATCGCGCTCTCCTCCTTGCTCATGATTACCAGATCATCCATGTACACTTCTATGTACTTACCGATGGCGTCACTGAATGTTTCGTTCATCAACCTTTGGTACGTTGCACCTGCGTTCTGTAAGCCGAACGGCATCTTGGTGTAGCAATACAACCCCGTTGGTGTGCGGAATGCGGTTTTATCTTCGTCTTGAACGGCCATCTGGACCTGGTGGTACCCTTTGTAGCAATCCAAGAAACATTTCCACCGGAATGTTGCCAAAGAATCGATTTTCTCATCTATATCTGGTAAAGCGTAGCAGTCACGGGGACATGCTTTGTTCAGATCTTTATAGTCGACACACATTCTCCAACTGCCATTCGGTTTCTTTACCATTACTGGGCTTGCTACCCATGTTTGGTACCGGACTTCTCTGATGATCCCTGCGTTTAGTAATTCCAACACTTGTTCTTTCATGGCATCATGTTTGATATCTCCCAGGTGTCGTTTAGCATGCACTACTGGCTTTGCATCTTCTGAGACATTTAGCCGGTGTTCTGCTATGTGCCGTGGAACGCCAACCATATCAGCCGGTGTCCAGGCGAACACGTCCATGTTGTCGTGCAGTAATTTCTTTAGCGCCGCGCGCGTTAGGTCAGACATTGCGGGCCCCAGAGTGACTGTTTTTTCTGGGTACGCGCTATTCAGTACCCATTTCTCTGCTTCTAAGCGCGGTGCGTGTTTGCTTGATTTTGCTGGCCTGATTTCGTCTGTTGCCAGCACTTCTTTGCTTGCATATATCAATGCAACGCCTGTTTCGGTCGGGAAGCCTACGGCGGAGTGTGGTGCGGAACAGATCATGTTGAAATCTCCTTGTGATTCTCTTCCTAGGAGGATGTCATGCCTCGAGTGTGCCGGCAGTACCATGAATGTGACTTCTTCTGTTCTTGAATTTCTCCCATCGGAAAGTAATACTGGGAATGATATTTGTCCTAGGGGAAAGACGGCCTCGTTGCAGAAACCAGTTAATGGGTAGTCGACTGGCTCTAGGCGCGCCTTGTCCTCTTGGTCAAATTGATTGAAGCACTGTTCATAAATGATGTCTGCAGTGCTCCCGGGATCAATAAAGATGTAATCTGTCTGGTAGTGACCGATCACCCATGGAATGACTATTGGCCGCTTTTCTCTTGGACCTCCCCTGACAACTGGAAAAACCACTTGTTTCTCGCGCCATGAATCATCCTGTGCGCGCTTGTTGTAATGTTTTCTTGGTCGCCATGGACCTCCTTGCACCATGTGAGTTTCTAACTTTCTGAGCTTCTTATTGTCAGGCCCTTCATCTCTTCTTTGTATCTGGCGGTAGTCGCGTTTTCCACCTTTGACTAAGTGGGTGAGCTTTCCGTCTCTTAGAGCTCTTTCGATTTCTTGCTTTAGGCTAAAGCAATCATCGGTTAAATGGCCCGTATCTTTGTGGAATTCACAGAAGAGATTTGGGTCTTGACCCCTTTTGTTGCGCATCTGTAAGGGTGGTTTGAACTGATGGTTTTCTGTAGCTAGGACCTCAGAAGGCGTTTTGGTTAGTGGAGTCCACTGCTTTTCTCTATTTTCGTGCTTCACTTCTTTTCGATGGGCTATCTGATTGATTGTATGGCGTGCATCGTCCCGTGGGGGGCTTCTTTCTCTGTGCCCAGAGGCCCTCCAGGGTTGATTTCTGCCCCTTCTATTGTTTCGATCGTTGTGGTTGTGTGCGCGCTGACGGTGGTCGTCACCGGTCAGTTGCCTGTCTGTCTGCGCGATAGTCTTGGCTGCTTCGATGAAGGTTTCCCAGTCTTTGGGTCCTCCATCTCGCCCTTTGATTCTTTTAACCAGGTCGTCGCACTTGACCGCTCGCATGAAGTGTGCGCGCATCATTTTTTCTGGTATGTCTCCGATCTCTAAACATTCTTTGTTGTATCTTGTAATGAAATCTTCTACGCTTTCATAGTCTTTTCTCCATATGTTCAGACAATCACCCGGATCTCTGGCTTGTCTTCGCTGTTGAGAGAAGTGTCCTAGGAACTTCTCTCGGAAATCGACCCATGATTTGATTTTGCCAGCCGGTAAGTTGTCGAACCAAATGCGCGCCGCGCCAACGAATGTCTGAGCAAACAGGTGGCACCATGTTGGTAAATTCCATCCGCCTGTTGCTCCTGCACCTTTAAACACCTGGAGGTGATCGTCTGGGTCCGTCAACCCGTTGTATTTACCCACATTGTGTGGTAATTTTGTTTTGTCGATGGCCGCGCACGCGATTTCTCGAATGAATTTTGAATTTTCAGCCATGTCCTCAGGACGATAGCTCAAGGTGTAATCATGCTCTGCTTTGGGGTTATACCCCGCGCGCTTGGTTGGTTTGTATGCTTCGTGTTCCGGAGGAAGTCTACTAAACACTGTGGATTCCCCCTTGTAAGTTGGGTCGTCTTCCTCCTCTTCCCATTCCGTATTCATGTTGCGCGCGCCCAAACGGGTTTGGATCGGCCTTCGTTGTAGATTGGAGGTTTGAACGAAGTTGCTCTCTGTTTCAGCATAAGTATCGCGCGTGTCTTGTACGCTAGGTCTTCTTACATTTTGCACTGGTGCTCTTTCTGGTCGTAAGTTCCACGCGTTTGTCTGCTGAGCCGTGTGTGTACTCAGAGACCTTGGTTGTGGAGTTACGAATGCTGATTGGTTAGCCTGTGCTTGGAGCAAGGCTTGTTGTGCGCTGAGCTGCGTATAAACGAGGTTTATGGACGCCATTTTTTCGGCATACCAGGAAGCCAGAGTTTTTCCCTCCGGTAGCCCTAAAAGTGCAGAGTAGTTGAGTTGTGCTTGTTCCGATGGAGCAGAAGGGCCTGCTCCATGGCTTAGAGTCTGTGTCGGCGGAGGTGTTTGGTGTAACATCCCCGTTGGAGATTGGAGAGCAGCTCCGTTTGTGGTTTGAGTGATGATTCTCGCTGGTGTTTGGAAGGTAGGTCCAGTTGTGGTTTGGCTAACAGCCCTGGACGCACTTCCAAAGATGGATGGAAACTCGTTGTTCAGCTGACTCTCTTGGATGGTCTCGTTCCTTTGACCCCTTTGGACGTGTGTCGTGTCCGAAACGAGTTCAAAGGAAGAAACTTCTCCGTCAGCTGGGTGTGAATGATTTTGGTCTGCCATTTTTACGAGTGTTTTTTAGGAAAGAAAAAGAGGTGAGAGTGGTCTTGCAAAAAAGCGGATGGCGCCAATGTTGAAACAATGGTTAACACAAGGATAACCAAGAGGGTCGTTTCACTTATGGGGTTCAACCTCTTCTCTTACTCGTATCGGTGGTCTGAAATCTGCAAAACAGTAAACACCGTTAGTCTCGTTAAGAGGGGTGAAGGGGGTTTTCCCTCTTAACCAGGCTCCGGCGTGAGAATAAGTACTGCTCTGAGAGGAATAAAACAGTGTGTGTATAGAGTGAGTAAAGAGAGCCAAGATCCCGAACCTGAATGATGAAGGGTCCTATTTATAGCCGGAGGGTGAAGAAGGAGGAAGCAGCCGTGCCAGCTGTGGGTGCGCGCCAGCTGTCCGACCAAGGGAAATATCCTCTTGGTCTGCTCTGTCGCGAAGGGTGTAGTGGTACACCTGGCGTCCTTGTATTCGCCTGTGCTGGGTACCTCGTACTGGTCATGTCAGCCCTGCTCCCTGGATTGTCGCAGGCCTATGTGGCCTTCTGTCAATGGTGACACGTGTTGTCCTTTATGTTGGGCAAAGCATCTTTGATGCCAGCTGTGAACCGCCTAGATGTCTTCTGGAACCGCCTTGTGTGCACAAAAAGTGGTGTGGTCCCTGCCATGTAGGCAGGGAATTGGGACCATACCTCTTCAATAGCCAAACTGGTCCTTGAGGTTTGCTCACTTTTGCCACTTTAGTCCAAAATCCAAAATTTTTAAATCTGGGTCCCTGAGGTTTGCATTTTTTTGTCATTTTAGTTCAAAGTTCAAAAATCTCATTTTTTGACTGTTGCAACCAGCCTATTTTGTCCTTTTGCGCAGGGGTATTCTAGGTTCTTGATCTGAGTTTGTTATAATAACTCATAAAAATGACCAAAATACCCCTGCATAAAAGGACAAAATAGGCTGGTTGCAACAGTAAAAAAAAAGAGTTTTTGAAATTTGGACTAAAATGGCAACAAAATCCAAACCTCAAGGACCCAGATTTAAAAATTTTGGATTTTGGACTAAAGTGGCAAAAGTGAGCAAACCTCAGGGACCATTTTGGCTATTAACTCTATTTTTTATGATTTCTTTGTACCGTAACAGACTAAACTTTTGACTTTTTCGTTTGAATGATTGTCACTCATATTTTTAAAGATTGTTACTTTAGCTTGTCATAGATGGAAAAACAAAGAAGAAATGCCTAAAAAAACTTTGTAAAGACGTACAAAATGAATAAAAACTAATTAGCAAAACATAAGGAAAAAACCAAAAACAAAATAAAATTTGTGAAAAAAACACAAAAACTAGTAAATATGCAACTTCTTTAATGTTTAGTAAATTAAGGGTAAAATAGTCATTATATAATTAAACTTTAATAAAATAAATCAAAATAGGTAAATTTACAATTTTATTAGTTAATGAAAGGGAAATATGCAATTTTATTTTAAGCTTGGGTATATATGCAATTAAAAAGTTTTATAGGGGGAAATATGCAATTGTCCCTTAGATCAAAGATCTAATGGTGTAGATTCTTTCTTACCTTTCTCACAAAAAAACCCCTTTTTTTACAGGAACCTCTACCTATGTTTAGATATGTTTTTTATTTGAAATTTCTGGTTCCGTTGTTTCGGTTTGGTTATTTGAACGAACCACCTAAGCGAAGCCATTTCAACCCACCTTTGTCTTCCAAATTTATCAAACCATTTCAAAACCATTTGATGTTTGATTGCAATAGATGATGGAGACACCGTGAAGATCGTTACGTGAAAGAGAGGGGGGGGGGGTTCTTCTCGCAACCACCCTCCTGCGTGAGAATAAGTATTGTTCTTTCAATAAAGAAAGGAAACAAGTTTGTGTTAAAAGTGAGTAAGCTGAAGTTGAGATCCATAAACCTCTGGATGAGTCTAGTATTTATAGCCAAAGGATGAGGAGAATAGTATGGGCTGATGGGCTTTGGGCCGGACGTCGTTGTCGAAGAATATCCACTTAGTCCCCTCTGACACGACAGGTACTGTCTGCAGAGGTGGAGGCGGCTTGGAGCAATGTGGTTGGCCACACATCATTGCCCAAGTGTACTTTATGTCAGGATTGTCATCAACCGTTAGTGGAGATCGTGAAGCAGCGCCTGGCGACAGTTGAATGGTGTCACGTGTTCGTCATTTTGTACTTGTTATCCCCTGCACGATTCTTCCATCATTACCCAAGTGTACTTTATGTTGGGATTGTCATCAACCGTTAGCGGAGATCATGGAGCAGCGCCTAGCGACAGCTGAATGGTGTCACGTGTTCATCATTTTGTACTTGTTGTCCCCTGCACGATTCTTCCATCGTGGGGATTGCAATCGTAGAGCGTGCTGCAACATGATTGGCTGCATTCTGTTGTCGTGTGTATCATTTGTCTTTTATGGTCGTGCGCGCCCTTTTAGACCACACCCCTTCGGTACTATATAGAGAGCTAAGGGCACATCAAATAAGCCCAATAGAGACAATTAATAGATTATATGGGTGGTCGGAAATGTTTTGGTAACCATTTTTTTTTAAGTATTTGAATATAACACTTCAACATAACCAGATCCTGTTGTTTTTATAACCCTGCCCATCAAATCTCAAGTGGGAATTTTTTTTCCCTAAGAGAGTTGCTATAGAAGCTAAAGCACAAGTGGGAGAGTTTACAATAATGTCCTCCAAGCTCACTGACTCAAGTGAGAATTTTTTTTTTCTCTCAAAGAGAGTTGTTATAGAAGCTAAAGTGCAATCGAAAGAGCTTAGGGCCTGTTTGGTTGACAGGAATCCATAGGATTTTAAGGGAATTGAAATTTGAATTCCATTCCTTTGTGTATTTGGTTGGACAAATTAGTTGAAGGGAATTGGATTTCAATTCCAACAAAATCCCTTATTTAATGGAATTCAGATTCCTTCTAAATTTCAAAGGAAAGTTTAAAAAACCACGGGAATGTTTCCAAAGTTACGGAAATAACCCCTTGCCTCTTTCATTTTTGTCTAAAAACCAAAAAATAATAAAAAATCAAAAAATCAAAAAAAAATAAAAAACCCAAAAAATTCTAAAAAATAAAAAAAATCTAAAAAATCAAAAAATAAAAAAATTCTAAAAAATCAAAAAAACTAATAAAAAATCCAAAAAATTCTAAAAAATCAAAAGAATTCTAAAAAAATCAAAACAATAATAAAAAATCCAAAAAATTCTAAAAAATAAAAAAAAATAATAAAAAATCTAAAAAATCCAAAAAACATTCTAAAAAATCAAAATAATTCTAAAAAATAAAAAAAAATAAAAATCCAAAAAAATTCTAAAAAATCCAAAAAATAATAAAAAATCCAAAAAATAAAAAAAATCTAAAAAATCTAACACATAAAAAAAATAAAAAATAAATTTTAAAAAAATCTAAAAAATCCAAAAAATTCTGAAAAATCAAAAAATTCTAAAAATTAAAAAATAAAAATAAAAATAAAAATCCAAAAAATCTAAAAATCAAAAAATAATAAAAAATCTTAAAAACCCCAAAAAAAATCTAAAAAACCAAAAAAAATTAAAATAAAAAAAGGGTCAAAAAAATAATAAAAAAATCCAAAAAATCCAAAAAATTCTAAAAAATCAAAAAATCAAAAAAATAATAAAAAATATAAAAACAAAAAAAACTTAAAAATTAAAAAAAATCTAAAAAATAATAAAAAAATCCAAAAAATTCTAAAAAATCAAACAAATTCAAAAAAAAAATTAAAAAAATAATTTTTGAATTTTTTCGATTTTTATAATTTTTTGTATTTTTTTTAGAATTTTTTGATTTTTTAGAATTTTTTGGATTTTTTATTATTTTGTAGATTTTTTTTTTGAATTTTTAGGATTTTTTATTATATTATTGATTTTTTTTTATTTTTTAGAAAATTTTTTGATTTTTTAGAATTTTTTAAACTTTTTATTAGTTTTTTGAAATTTGTTTTGATTTTTTAGATTTTTTTGGGTTTTTCTATTATTTTTTAGAATTTTTTTGATTTTTTAGAATTTTTTGAACTTTCTATTATTTTTTCGATTTTTTTTATTTTTTAATTTTTTGATACTTTTGAATTTTTTCGATTTTTTATTATTTTTTACAATTTTTATAATTTTTTATGACTTTTCGAATTTTTTTTTGAATTTTTAGAATTTTTTGGATTTTTTTTTGTTATTTTTTGTTATTTTTTTGATTTTTTAGAACTTTTTGAAATTTTTATTAGTTTTTAGCTTTTTTAGATTTTTTAATTTTTTTGATACTTTTGGATTTTTTTTGGATTTTTTATAATTTTTATAATTTTTTATGATTTCTAGAATTTTTTTGAATTTTTAGGATTTTTTGAACTTTTTATTATTTTTTATTATTTTTTTTGAGTTTTTAGAATTTTTTGAACTTTTTATTATTTTTTAGATTTTTTATATTTTTTAATACTTTTGATTTTTTTGGATTTTTTAGAATTTTTTAGAAGTTTTATAATTTTTTATGGTTTTTTTATGACTTTTAGATTTTTTTTGAATTTTTAGGATTTTTTGGATTTTTTATTATTTTTTAAAATTTTTTTGATTTTTTAGAATTTTTTGAACTTTTTATTATTTTTTAGATTTTTTTTTTGAACTTTTGAATTTTTTGGATTTTTTTTTTTTTGAATTTTTATAATTTTTTATGATTTTTTTGAATTTTTATAATTTTTATAATTGTTTAGATCTTTTAGATTTTTTTTGAATTTTTATCCAAGATAGTTGTTTTTAAAACTTTTGCCAATTGTTTATAACTAGGGGTAATTTTGTCTTTTTAGGTATTTTTAAATTCTAATTAAATTAATATATTTATCAATCAAACACATCTATGGATTTCAAAGGAATCCATCAAATTTCAATTTAAATTCCAATTACCATAGGGATTCCAATTTCAATTTCTACACATTCCGCGAACCAAACGCCCACTTACAATATTGTACTCCAAGCCCACATATACTTTATTTCGTTAAGTCATCAAACACATTACAACTTACCATACCTACTTTATATGGGCTACTTTGTTACCATAAACAAACTATCTATAAATAACAATTATGATTCCAAACTACAAAACTGTAGTAAGAAACCTAACCAACCTGCAACTCCAACAACAACTTACTCTATACAAAAAACTTAAACTCTATATAGAAACCTAACCAACCTACAACTCCAACAACAAATTATTATTAGAGTAAATTACTTTTTGAGTTCCTGTGTTTTAGTGGTTTTAACCACTTGAGTCCAAAATCAAAAAGTTTAACACCCTGAGTCCCTAGCCATTTATTTTATAACGTTTTGAGTCCAATTTTGTTCATTTTATAACGATTTGAGTCCAGACTCAAAATGTTAAAATTTGGACTCAAAAGGACTCAAATGGTTAAAGAAAATGTTTATAGGGACTCAGGTCGTTAAACTTTTTGCTTTTGGACTCAACTAGTTAAAACTACTAAAACACAGAAACTCAAAAAGTAATTTACCCTTATTATTATTATTACTCTATATACAAAACTTAACTTTGTGAAGAGTTGTTGAATATGACAGGGCTAGGTGGCAAGTTTGTATTGGACCACATCAATTTTCTTTACTTTTTCCTTTTAGTTATTTTAAAAGTCAAATAATCTTTATCGCATATATTATTTTAGAACCAATATGTAAAAAACTATGAAACAGTATTCAGAAGATAAAAACATTGTTGTATTTTTCTCAAGTGATTGGAAGTAGGGAGGTGCTCGGTATCAAAAATCTTAAAAAATTGATATCGGTATCGAAATACTCGGTACAATAAGGTTTGGTATCTGTTCGGATCTGTATTTGAAGGTAAAAACCGGTACCGAAAACATTAAATAATTAGGAATACCATATATAACCATAGAGTGTCGGCAACGTAATAAACCAAACCAATGTCGATACAAACTAAATTTTTGTCACTAAGTTATGCTAATTGTATAACATGATAACTCTAGAATAATGTCTATCTCTATAACTATAATGAATATATTCATAGATGTACGTTTAACTAACCAATCCAAAAGGTAACTAACAATAGATCCACTTGTATCAATATTCAGAAAGTCTTCTTCATACTTTCCAACCTCACATTCTTAACAACATACACAAATTCAATCACCACCATACACCACCCACCCCTTAACTCCGACCATGGCGGGTGTCATTGGCGGCAGACTCGCTGCAATCATCCACCATCACCACCACCACAATACACCCCTATATTCCTCACCCCTTTCTCAACCCACCATCAAACTCCCCCTCACCATCCATTCTCGCCGTACTTCCACCATGTCTGCCACCGCCACCACCCCCACCACCGCCCTCAACAACCTCACCGTTCAACCCACCGGTTCTTCCTCCGGTAACCACTTTGTTTGCATGTCAATTCTAGATTAATTCTGTTAACAATAAGAATTTGTTTGAGGTCAAAGTTTTTAATTTGAAAATTCATAATTGATATGAATTCTTTATGGGTATTCCAAAAAGATGATTTTGTTAGCTGGATTTTGTATAAAGATTAACATGGTTGTTTGTTGTTTCTTGAAAATTGAATGATTTGTTTGATTGTTTTGAGGTTGAAGTTGGTCTTGTTTGACTTTGAAAAGTCAACCATATTGATGTTGATTTAGTTTTGTGTTTTCTGAGAAGGTTGCTGGTCAGAATTTGCTGGTAATGTATCTGGTGAGTGGGATGGGTTTGGAGCTGATTTTACTGCTGATGGCAAGCCGATCGAGCTTCCGGAAAACGTTGTGCCTAATGCGTACCGAGAGTGGGAGGTTCAAGTGTTCGATTGGCAGACGCAGTGCCCGACTCTAGCTCAACCCGATAACAGTTCTGCCATGTATAAGCTGATTAGATTGCTTCCGACTGTTGGTTGTGAAGCTGATGCAGCCACGCGGTATAGTGTGGAGGAGCGGGTTATAGGAGGTGAAGATAACATGGTTTCCTCATTTGCATATCAAGCAAGTGGATGTTACGCCGCGGTTTGGTCAAAGCAGAAGTCAGCGTCCTCGAAAGTATTGGAATTGGAGCATTGTTTGATTGATCCTCGCGATAAGGAATCGCGTGTAAGGGTTATTCAGGTTGTGGGCGTTGAAGGAAACAAGTTAGTGTTGAAGAATATTAAAGTGTTTGCTGAGCAATGGTATGGTCCGTTTAGAAACGGGGAATCGCTAGGCGGATGTGCAATTCGTGATACTGCTTTTGCTAAAACACAAGTTCTTATCGGGTCAGAGGTTTCGGGTGTGTGGCAACGGTCAAACTCCATAGCCAAATTTCAAGACTCTTCTAATGTAAGCTTAGCACAACAAAATCACATCTTTAATTATAATATTTACACAACAAAATCGCATCTTTAATGGAATCATGAACTTGGCTTTCATAATCTTGTCAGATTCTTCAAGAACTTGTGGCGGTTGATGGTATAGAAAAGTCTACAAGAGATGCAAACAGTTTGGTATTGCTGCCAAAGAACTTGTGGAGTTCAGTGGTAGAAATAGATGGTGAAAAAACTTGCTACGAAGTTGGATGGCTGTTGGAACCAGGGTGCGCGATCACATCAAAGTGCGTATTTTCAAGAAACGCCGAGTTAAAAGTAAGTAATTTGCTCCATATCGGTGTCTGAATGTGTGTTTTGAGTACGATTACATCGAGTTCAAGTCATAATGATCGTTTTTTGGTGTTTGGTTTCTTTTGCAGGAGATCATAGCTTCTTCTGAAACTGCTGCTTGAAGACAATCGATAACATAGAGACCTGGCACCGAAATGGGTGTATAAGCAGTAGGAACAACTGTTTCGGTTGTTTCCAAACAAAGCTGTTAGATTTGGTTATATAAACTTTAAACAGTAAGTATATAAAATAATATGATGTTATTTAAAAAGTGTTCTTGATGTACTTTCTTTTGTTAACTTGTTTGATCAACATGATCGAACGTATATATAAACGAGTGCGCATAAAGTTTTAACTGATTCAACCTGCTATTAAATTAAACAAGTGTTGTCCCAAGGGTACAACTTACAAGAATTTGAACAGCAATGACAACAAGAAACTGTGCACTCTTTTAAGTTCTTACATTTGAAATAATACAACACAACACAAACGCATATGATCAAACGTTAAAACATCCGCGACCCATCCAATTAACTGCCACACCTCCTATTCTCACTCATCCTGCTGTACAATCTGCAGTACATGTCGACTCACAATGTCAAAACGTTGTGTTCTTGATGTATGATTCCGTTTCGAGAATCAAGATAGAACTATTATAAAGCATAAGCGATGTACATGTACCTGTAGGCGGAACGTGGAAAGGAAATTACTAGAGTGCCCCTGGTGCATCTCTCATGCTTATATTCAGACTGTTGCGCATTGTTCTTCTTCCAACTCCTGCATTCCCTTTGGTCATCATCGCCACAAATTCCCCATAATCGATTCTCCCATCCTTAATCACAATATAACAACAATATAACACAAGCCCATCATTATTTTTTTGTTTCGATAAAAGAAATGAAATTCTAAATATAAATTATAATCGACTTACGTTATCTTGGTCAACTTCTTTGATGATATCCTCAACAAGAAAATCAGTCATATTGTGATCCGCACAAGCTTGCTGGAGCTCGTCGACGGTTATATAACCGCTTCCATCCTTGTCGAAATACTGGAATGCAGCCACAAGGTGTTCTTCTCTTTCCAGCTTGTTCAGATGTATAGTAGCAGCTACAAATTCTCCATAATCAATCGTACCGCTGTTGTCCACATCAGCCTGACAATTGACACATCAGCATCGGCTGCAATCCAAACAACTTAAAGCACGGATTAAGAAAGAAGAAAGAGTCTTACTGCATCCATAAGGTCTCGTATCTCTGTATCTTTCAACGTGGAACCGAACTTCCTTAAACCGGCTTTCAGTTCATCAAATGTTATCGCACCACTGTTATCAGTATCCATCGCTTTGAACATCTCTCTCAAACCAGCAATCTCCTCTTCAGACAGGCTTTCGGCTATAACCTGGACCGAAACAAGAAAAATTCAAGATTACTTTTGCATAAATCAAATATAGCATCGTGTAATTAACCGTTTGTACCCATTTCTTATGTAAAAATCGAATCTATTTTGCAAATTTTGACAAGAATACGAACGTACCCGCAAAGCCATTTTCTTTAACTTGTTCATTGCAGAGAACTGCTTCAAACGAGAAAGAACGGCTGGATCCAGTGCTCTATCAGGAGCAACACCGTTTTCACAAATCCAAGGATGACCTGTATCATTCAGATAACGTTTAAATGACAGCAAAAACGCAAGGTATTCTACCAATATATAACCGAGTCACAACATACATAGAACTTCATGAGCAGTTAGGCGGTCTGACGGTCGAGAGCATAACATCTTCCTAATAAGATCCTTTGCACTGTCAGATATAAGAGGCCACGGGTCCGACTCAAAGTCTATGTATCCCTTCAAAACCGCATCAAATATCCCTTGTTGTGTTTCTACAATAAAAAAAGTACAAACTTTTAAGCAAGCAATTAAGCATTTCCTGATTATAAATTCACAATACGAAGAATACGTTCGGCACATACCAGCCCAAAACGGGGGCACACCACTGAGCAATATGTAAAGTATCACCCCTGCGGTCCACACATCCGCTTCTGGACCGTAATGCTTCAAGAGAACCTCCGGAGCAACGTAATACGGGCTTCCCACCACATCCGTAAAGATTTGACCTGAAATAAGTCAATAACATTCGATTCAGTACCACATTAACTGAAGAAAGATAATAATTAGAATTAGGATTATAAATTACCTGGCTTGAAGAAAACCGAGAGTCCGAAATCAATAGCCTTGAGCGAAAAATCATCATCCCTATTAACCAACAAGAAATTCTCCGGTTTCAAGTCTCGATGCATAACCCCAAGCGAATGACACGCTTCAACAACGCCAACAATAATCTTAGTCAACTCAGCCGCCTTCCGTTCACTATAATGCCCCCGTTGAATAATCCGATCAAACAACTCTCCACCATTGCAAAGCTCCATAACAATATGAACATACAACGGATCCTCATACGCACCCTTAATCGTCACAATATTCTTATGCCCCGCCAAATGGTGCATTATCTGAATCTCCCTCCTAACATCCTCCAAATCCTCTTTGGAGATCAACTTCCGTTTGGAGATCGACTTACACGCATAATCCACACCAGTCGCAATCTCGGTGCACAAATAAGTAGTCCCAAACTGACCCTGCCCCAACTTCTGACCCAAAGTGTAAACATCGCGAATATTCTCGGTCCTGTGACCGAGAACATAGTAAGACTGGTTGGACGTCCCGTGGCGGCTCATACTGTTATCCTTTTTGGGAACAGGTGGCGGTTTTGAATTCGAATTGGGGTTAGGGGGGTCTTTGGAAAACTCTTGGGCTATAAGCTGTTGAGAGATCAAGGTATTAGGGGAGTAATCTAAAGAGTTGTTGGATAGTGCAGAGGAATGGTTTTGTGTCGAAATCGACCGGTCTTCAGGCTTGTTTAAGCCCTGTGTGTCTTTTATTCCAAAAGATCCACGGCATGTATTGCCCATAAAAACAATCAACTTCTAATCATCAAACTTTGCTGCACAAATCAAATATTACAATCACCTGTTATAAAAGATCTAGTAACTAGTAACAGATCAGATCAAGAAAGTTATACGAACCCTAAATCAGAACAAACTTATTAAAGTTAAACATAAAACTAGATGAAACTGTAGATTAGCAGTTAGATAACTAGAAATTAACTTAATTTAAACGAGAAATACAGAAGAAATGAATGAATAAGGGGTGTTTGGATCTGGGAAAGTACCTGAGGGATGAATACAGGAGGTGGAGATGGGGATGATTGGGGGGGATGATTAGTGGATGTAATTGGTGGGTGTTGACGAAAGATTATAAAAAGTGAAGAATTTAGGGGTAGGAAGTGAGAAGGAAGTGAGGTGGTTGGTGGTGGAGGTGGTGCTGACCAGCTTGTTACTACTCACCTATGGGCTATGTCTTCCATCTATCCACATCAATGTTACATCTTACTACCTTACTAAATGTTCCTTACTCTATTATTGGTGTCAATCTTTCAATGATTCCTAGTTTTTTCTAAACAACTGAATGACTGGGTATCAAAAAATACCGGTACTTAATTTTGGTGATTTTTGGAATTGGTGTTTTCGTATAATACTGAGCTTATCCCTAATTGGGGGGGGGGGGGACTAGAAAAATTGGGCCCCTAAAATATAAACTTATATGTAAAAAAATGGACCGAACTAAATAAGTTACGTAGGGTTAGTTGGGCTAAATGAAAAATGGATTTAAATAGACCAAAAGTAAATAGGTTAATGGGTTTAAAAATTATATCGGGTTGTAATATTATTGGGTTTTAGAATTTAGAATTAATAGACTTTTTTTATAAAAATAATTATATGAAATATATAAAGTAAAAAATGTTTAAAAATTTTTGCCCTAGGGAAAGTGGGCCATGGACAATCGACTAGCTGGCTAATTTGCCCTAGCCTGGGTAGGCCCTACTCACATGCCCTCTAGTTCTGCTTTAAAAGTTGTATTTTGTCGATCAGTTGGGAAAAACATTAATATGTACACGTTTTGATGTCGTTAGTTTAGTAGTCATTTGGTATTCGTTGTTTTATAATTGCGAGCTCAGCATATTATTGTGATATCAAATAGTGAATCGTCATTTTTTTGTTTATGGGTGAAAATATTGTAATTAGTAGTAAATATATAAATAGGTTATTCAATGATGAATATTGGAAAAATTCGATAGTTTCCCGTAGTTTTACAATTAGTGTATGTGCATGTGAACCAAATTTGTAATGTTGTTTCGATTTGGTGTATAGAGTTCCATGTTAACCAAATTTGGGTTAATTGTAACTTGCTTATAGTGATATCATGTATAAACACAAACACATGTGACATTTAAACTAAAAGAAGCATTATAGTTTTAGTTAGTTATATAGTTTGGTAAGTACAATTATGTCTATATGCTAGCTATATTTTTCCAACATATATTTAATATTTATATTCTGTATTTTTTAAAAGTAAGGATAACTTAATTTTCTTGTATTTTTACCAAGTCTGATATCTTCATTGTAACTCATAGTAAGGAAAAAGATCATGTTGGAATTAACTAGTTAACTTCTATCATTTTATCGATAAGTTTTATTTGGTTAACTAATAACTTAAAAACTATCTTTTTTTTTTTTTTTTGAACGGCCAACGAATCCTCCAAATGGGCTACTGGCGAAATTCACCACATCGGGATACACTCGCCTTCCGAACCGGGGAAAACCCTCACCTAGGGCCGAAGCCCGTGAACACTCGCCCGAAGGCACGACAGTGCGGTGAGGTAAAACCCGCTCAGTTCAAGGATCGAACTAGCGATCGCCGCCTACTCGCCTAGTCTCCCATCATCACCAGGTGCCGCAGAAACTAAATGCTAGGGGTAGGAATTGAACTTGGGTCACTTGGAACACAAGATCTCTCCCTTACCACTCCACCACTAGCTTATTAAAGAACAACTAAGAATTATGATGACTAAAGCAAGTAGCAACAAAGATGTAGGCCTAACAATATTTACTTTTCATATGTTTTTAAATTATTTATTATGACGTATGATAAGTTTTAACCAATCAACTTCTTAATTTTTTAATATTATTCAAACCATTATAATCGTTGGATTCGGTAATAAAACAAAAAATATAATTAATTATTAAACCACTTAATAAATGGCGTGATTTATTAAGTGGTTTAATAATTAATTATATTTTTTGTTTTATTACCGAATCCAACGATTATAATGGTTTGAATAATATTAAAAAATTAAGAAGTTGATTGGTTAAAACTTATCATACGTCATAATAAATAATTTAAAAACATATGAAAAGTAAATATTGTTAGGCCTACATCTTTGTTGCTACTTGCTTTAGTCATCATAATTCTTAGTTGTTCTTTAATATTTCCATATGGATCACTTTCATTCATCTTGATGTTTTTGTATGTACTCATCATTGGATTAATAAATTTCTTCTGTAAAGTTTAAGGGGGTATTTTAAACTGAAATGAATGTTTGAGGGGTCAATGTACAATTTTAAAGCTTACATGGGTTGGAAAAAGTCAATCTAAACTTAAGGGCATTGTCAGTCAAAGGAAGCACTTTGCAAAGATCTATGAGGGGTATAAAGGGCAAACAAACATGTTTTTTTTTTCTTTGAAAGGTGCAAAAAAAAAAAAAAAAAGTCAGTGGAGGACTAGCATTATTATATATTTTTATTTTACTTTTTTTTTCTGATAATTTAGATTCATTGAATAAAGTCAGTGGAGGGACTAGCATTAAGAGCATTCACATCCAATCCATCAAATTATACATACATTTCACTAAAAAACAACTCCTATATCAATATATTTCCACTAAAAACAAATACTTTTTCTCTCTCCTCTTCAATTAAATAATATTATCATTACATTTTTCTCTCTCCTTCACTCACAACCACTTTCAATATATATTAAAAAAATTATACTGGGTGAACAGTGTCCCCTCAAATATACAGATGAACAGTAAAATTTTCTCTCTCCTCCACTCACAACCACTTTTTATACCCTTTATAATATAAAAACTCCCCACACATATTTTGATGGATAGAATGTGAATGCTCTAAAAGAGAAATCAGAACTTCCTTTTTCTTTCTATTTATGTGAAATCGAAAGAAAATGAAGTGTTATATTGTTTGTAGTTTGTACTTGATTGAAAACGTTACTTTTCAATTCAATTTTGGAATTTTATTTTATAAATTATAATAATATTTATTATTTTTATTATTTCATGAAACCAATCACATCATTTTCTACGATTGGTTATAGTCAAAGTAAACTGAAATGATATATAAAATATACCCGGCCAAAAAGGTTATACTTTTAATAGTTTACTTCATCAAGAGATAAGTTTGTTTGCAAAGCTTACTAGTTACTACGGAACACTCATATTCAAAGTTGATGATCTACTAGTTCCTGCTAATAGTTTACTTATAAATTTGAATTTACAGTGGTTTTGGAGATGGTTACTCATCAAATACATATAGCAACAATATGTGTCAAGTTATATATTGATAATATAATTTTTCTTCTTCTATCCTTGCTAATTGAATCTACAATAACTTAAACATCTTCTACCCAAATAATGAATTTATATATATTCTAGGATATCTATCATGAGTTTGAATGGATGAATGAGTAATAAATTTTTTCTTGCATTGGTTGTGGTTTTTTTTTTTTTGGGATTTTGATCGAGAGTGGTCGGGAGATCCAGAAAGTTTCACATATATCTTGAAGATCAAAGATTCAAAGATCCTTGGAGAAGTTTAGGAATTTATTTGGAAATGTATGGAGACTTCCATAGAACTCCTATAATGTTGTAAATATGTGAATTTCAGACACACCATCTAGATGATTGAAATAAATCGATCTGGTCATGTGTAGTCATAAAGTCTATTTGGGGACGTTATGCGACAAGTGCCACGACACGTCATACAAGGACTTTATGGGTCGTTATATCACTAGAGCGATAGTCATAAAGCCTCTACCTTATCATTGCTCAATTAATTAATTTTCAATTTTTTTTTTAAATTAATTTCTAACTTTATAAAATTAAAAACTATTTCATTAAATAAAAAAACATTAAAATAAAACTAAAAAAAAACATTACACTAAAATAAAATTAAAAACTTATATTTTTTTTCGATTCGCTCCTTTAGTGCCAATTCAACGCTTTTCCAGTTAGGTGGTCGTGCGGTTTCGAGTAGAATTCAAAGTCATGAGCCCATTGTCTATCCCGCATAATCTCGGTCACTTCTCGGTTCTCTTCCATACGTTTAGTCCCTAGTCCGTGTATGTCTTGAACTCGTTTGTTTATCTCCGAAAATACATTAGTATTTCGGATCCCATCCATGATGATTCGGGTGTTTTCGATCTTGCACCGCTTCTTCTTCCGGCAAGTCGTGGTAGCTCTTCTGCCGGCTCTTCCTCCGGAATATCATCATTGACCTCGGTGTTTCGAGCGTCGGAGGTTGGCGTTTCGGGTTCACCTGACTCATTGGTTTTGATCTCTTTGACGACCTTTTATTTGCCGACCGACCGGTATTCGTAGGGACGTTGGCCCATTTGGGGCTATTCCGAAGAATTTGCCAACATTTTAAGTACGAGAAATTGCCATGACTATGTTTATACTCGATTAAGGCCGCTTGTGTAATGTCCTCGTCCTTGTGGCCACTTTTCCATCCGGCAAAAAGGCGTTGGTAAACGGATTGAAAATTCGTGCACTTCTTGTTGATATCGGTCTACTTGCCCGATATCTTGTCCACCGGCCGGTATTCGTCTCCTCTACCCACGAGCCCGAAATTCTCGGATTTCGGGTCCAAAAAATGACTTTACTTTGGTTGTTTGCTACAAAAATAAACAAATATTAACACAAAAAATCGGAAAAAAAAACAAATAATTAAAAAACAGAAAATAAAAAACCAAAAATAAAAAAAAACAAAAAGAGTTACCTATTTGGGGGGTCCTCCGACACGTCGATCCAAGCGCGGGTTAACACATACTCCTCTTCGGCATCCCACGGTTGCACATTTTTTTCGCTTGGGTTTCCGTTTTCTTTTTATGTGGGCGTTTTGTTTTTCCTTTTTGCGTCTCCTCTACTTCCGGAACAACCTCGGGCTCGCGTAGTGGGAAGCCGAATGCTTGTGCCGATCCGAATGCTTGAGACGACCCCATTTCGTCCATGTTTTGATTCGGGTTCCAACCGTATAGATTCGGGTCCCGAGAGTGGTTGGTTCAAAAGGTTCATGAACCCGGTATTATGTTGATTAAAATCGACAAAACCGGATCCGTATGGGGTGGGTCGAGTGGGAACCGGAGACACGGGACGGGTAGGATTGCTACTTTGGTTCGAGTCCGCACTCGAACGGGGAGGAATAAAACCGCGGTTGAAGGGTTGCATTATATACAAATTCTAGATTTAAAAAAAAAGGAGAGAGAAAGAGGGTTTGAAAGTAGGGGTGTTCAAAACTATCCGTATCCGAAAATCCAATCCGAAATATCCGATATCCGAATCCGAAATATCCGAAAAATCGGATGTCCGAATTTTTCGGATTCGGATAGTGATTTTCAAAATTTTCGGATATTTCGGATATCCGAAAATTTAATTTTCATTTTTTTTCGGATATCCGAATATCCGAAAATATCCAAAGTATCCGAAAATATCCGAAAAATATCCGAAAACTTATATTCGGATATCCGAAACTATCCAAAATATCCGTTTCCGAATATGAAAAAAATAAAAAAATAAAAATTAAATAAAAAGTTGGATTTTCGGATATCCGATTCACTATCCGAATTCGTATCCGAAATTTCGGATATCCGAATATAAGTTTTCGGATATATATTACATAGTAAATCTAAATATAATAATCATCAACACAAAATATAATACTGCAAATTACATCATGGGCCGATTGATCACACACACATATATATAAAACACACACAAACTAAATACTAATACTTATCGGCCGGCAGGAACTAAGCGAGCCACCATCTCGAAAGCTGCACTTATGAAGAGCATTCCTTTGCACTTTGCTTTGGAGCGCCCACTTCCGACGCTCATCGTGCCATTTGTACTTAGCGATGAGGTCCATCCACACTCTCTCTTTTTTAACCCTCAACCGTTTCTGAAGCACGAGAGCCTGTACCTTAGTAAGGTTGGTTATCTGGGGCTCAAAAACGAGTTTCATCTCGTTTCGAACCCCGGAGACGTTGTAGGGGGCGGTGGCAAATGCAGACACCCGGTTCCCATCAATGTCACGCACGGTGAGGTTGAAACTCACCGTGTCCGGAACCGGATGAATTAAACCAGTTTTTGTTACAACAGTCGAATAGTACATTGTGGCTGCTAAAGTTGTTGTGGAGTACTTGTCGTCGATGGTAAGGTTCACCACGGGATTCTTCACGCCGACTTTCTCCACCTTCACTTCACCCATGTTGATGATGGTGTTGGGGAAATTCGAAATTGCTTGGATAAATCTGAAGTCGTGTAATCACTTTCAGATCAAACAATTGGAGTGGCTACCAATCTTTGATCGGATAAAATCAGAATTGATTCTAGATTTCTGTATGAGAATTTGGTTGTGAGAATTTTGAGGGATTCTCACGAACTGGAATTCGTCTAGGGTTTTGAAAAATGTTTGAGAGAGCGTATTTTGCAGTTTTCCATAACTGCCTGCAGTTTTTGTTTTGAACAAAAACACCTTTAGTCCCTCATGTTTCAAAAGTGCATATTTAGCCCGAAATTTAATTTCTGATGCATTTTCGATAAAGGACTTTTGTCCAAAATAAAAAATTTGCCCCTTGGACCCCGCTTCTCTCGGTGGCGCTGCCCCCGAACCCCCGCCAAGGGGGCGCTGCCCCCTTGGATCACCTGTTAGTCCCGATGACATTCAAATAAGCGTGCACTCTTATTTGAATGTCACACGCAATCTCAAATTACACTAAAATATCCAACAGATGGCATGCAACCTATAAAAGGAAGGTTTCTCTGTTGTTTCGCTCACATAAAATCTTCTCTCTCATGTAAAATCTCTGCGCCGTAGCCAGAAAGAAAAATGTCAATTGAACTTCAGCCCCGTTCTTCTTCTCGACCACCACAGCCTCAACCCGCAACATCAGTTCCTCGAGCCCAGCCCGATTCTACTGCCGCGGTTCCGGTTCCGAGATCATTGCTCTGGGTAATGGTCCCATCCTTAGGGGTGTTCAAAACTATCCGTATCCGAAAATCCGATCCGAAATATCCGATATCCGAATCCGAAATATCCGAAAAATCGGTATCCGAAATTTCGGATATCCGAAATTCGGATATCCGAATTTTTCGGATTCGGATTCGGATAGTGATTTTCAAAATTTTCAGATATTTCGGATATCCGAAAATTTAATTTTCATTTTTTTTCGGATATCCGAAAATATCCGAAGTATCCGAAAAATATCCGAAAATATCATAAAAATATCCGAAAACTTATATTCGGATATCCGAAACTATCCAAAATATCCGTTTCCGAATATGAAAAAAATAATAAAAAATAAAAATTAAATAAAAAGTTGGATTTTCGGATATCCGATTCACTATCCGAATCCGTATCCGAAATTTCGGATATCCGAATTCGGATATCCGAAATTTCGGATACGGATTCAGATAGTGAAATCTGGTATCCGAAAATTTCGGATATCCGGTTTTGAACACCCCTATTTGAAAGTGTGTTGAGTGTATTGAATTTTATAAAAAAAAAATAGGGGAGATGGGGGTATATTTATATGATAGATGGTGAATTTAATTGAATTCAATTTTTTTATGACCGTTGCAAATGATCAAAATTTTAAAATCCTTCTTCCTCACGTCGCAATCAACATAACAGGAACAACAAAATTGAACCCCATAGCGCCGCCTGTTATGGTGTGCGCAGGCGCTATGGGGCGCTATGGATGAAAAGTGGGTGATATACACCGCCCCATTACACATGATCTAAGTGTTGATTTTGGAAGGGGCCAGTATAAATGACGTGACATCTTTTGGCACAAAGCCACAAACCACCATAACAAGTATTATGAGACATTACATGGTGTTCTTGTTTCTTGTAACTTAATGTTCCTCTTTAGTCGCTTGAATTGATGTAAGAATCATGGTAAGGCTGACTTGTTCGAGATTAAGTGTTGCACTATGAACTTATAGGGACAACCACGTGACAAATGGTATCGGGGCAAGTTTATACAAAGAAATGGAACTAATACTGACAAGACTGTGGCCACAACTAAATGTTGTCAGGTGGTGATGAAAACTTAGTCGAGGTGAGTCTCGACAATGAGTTAAGAACCAAGGCATGTTCAAGGACCAAAAGAGCAAGTTTGGACAAGGGGTTATGGGCGTAAAGACATTCATGACAAACTTAAAGGCACAATTCAAAGAGTTACACAATTATCTAGAGGTGTTGGGCCTAAAGTTTGTGGATAAGAGTGCTCATTGTGCCATGCCATTACCTACAACGTGAGATCCATGAATTAAGAGTTATGTTCATGGTCGAAATCACTAGGTTACACAGTGGAGTAGAAGAGATCCCTATTGTCTACAAGAGCTTATAGTTGGAAGGCGGCGTGGCATGCTTAAACGAGCATTGAGCTATGGCTATTGGAGGTAACAACACCGACCTCATGGCTCGAAGTCCTAGACGGTCATCATTCATAAAGCAAGACCGTTGATTTATACTTGAAAGTTGATGTCAGTGTAAATAGATCATATCTCACTTTTTATTAATTTTTTATACTCGTAAGATTACCTTGCGATTATACCTCACTTTTTGATGTACACACAATATGTTTATTATTTATCTTTTAACAAGTATATAGAGAAATGTATGGTGTGTTTATCAAGTGAGGTACTTGAAATCAAAATTTCTCCATATATATATATATATATTTTTTTTTGATGTACACACCAATATTTGACGTAGAGAATGTATAATAAGAATCAATCTAAAACATAAACAAACACTCGAATGCCATTCTTGTTTCTTCATCATCGACGCTAGTTTTGGTATGAGACTGTTAAAAATAAGGGTGATCACATTTGATACAAATCATGACAAAAACAAATTGTAAAGTTTTCGCAGCCAATACATATTGATTTTATTGTTGGTTCAGTTCTGTTTGTTCATGAAGGAAAACAATATAAATCATACCTGTCACAGCAGATAGTGCAGAGGAGAATCCTGTGAGGGAGTTCGACATGCCTGTCATCTTGATCTGGTTCCTCCTTAGGGTGCTGACTGATGATGGGGACTTAGAAACCGAAAAGGGTATCGGTTATGGAGAGGAGGTTTCGTGATGATGTTATGGCTTATGGGGTGTGTATAATTGTGTAACTGAGTAACCCCTAAACCTTCACATAACTCTCCTTATATAAGCACCCAGGAGGAAACCTAATTAGTTACTAAGGGTAATATGGTCCATCAACAATTACCAACTAATTAAATAATAGGTTCTAATATATTTTGATCTCTATAATGTAAATGATTAAGATGGCTATAGATTAAATATTAAACATAATATATTTAATCTTACATTCTCCCACTTAGCCGAGTAATCATTTACTATGAGTATTAGATAAGCCTGATCAGGAGTTAACACTCATTTTAGCCTTAAACAAGTACTATAGCAGAAAAATACAGCCGTTGAATCATTATGCGACTCAGGACCCCCATTAATCATACTATAGCCTTAATTTAAAACCTAATCGTCATGATCAAAATACGCGTAAGCCCTTTGTTTGACTTGTAACTTTTATTTGTCTATATGCCATTATACCGGTTGAACATATTCTAATAGACATACAAAATCAAACTTGAGGAAATTTCATTAAACATAAAACATAAGCTAGTACAATATGCTCAAATAAGGTCTTTACATAATCCCATATTCCGAACATGTTCTTCATAAACCTTAGGAGGGAGACCTTTAGTCATCGGATCCGCAAGCATATCCTTAGTACTAATATACTCGATACAAAGATTATTTTCCTCAACACGTTCACGTACAAATAGATATTTCGTATCGAGATATAAACCAGCTCCAGTCGAACTGTTACTGTTCGAGAAACTAACGGCAGCTGAATTATCACAGTAAAGCTTTAATGGTCTAGAAATGGAATTAACAATTTTGAGTCCAGTGACCAGGTTTCTAATCAACATTCCATGACAGGTTGCGTTATAAACAGCAATGTACTCTGCCATCATTGTGGAAGTTGTGGTCAACTGTTGTTTATGACTCTTCCAAGAGATAGGGCCGCCTGCTAACATAAAGATATAGCCCGAAGTGGATTTCTTGTCATCTTTGCATTTGGCAAAGTCAGAATCAGAATAGCCCACCACTTCTAAATGATCACTTCTTCTATAAGTCAGTTTATAGTCTTTCGTCCCTTGCAGATATCGAAGTACCTTCTTAGCTGCTTTCAGTGATCTAAGCCAGGATTAGTCTGATAACGGCCTAGCATTCCAGCAATATAAGCGATATCTGGACGAGTGCAGACTTGAGCATACATCAAGCTCCCGACTACTGATGCGTAAGGTATCTGGCTCATTTGCTCCTTCTCAACCTCTGTTGTCGGACACTGAAACGAACCGAAAACATCTCCCTTAACTACTGGAGCGACGGAGGGTTTGCACTGTTGCATGTTATACCGTGTAAGGACACGATCTATGTAGGCCCTTTGGGACAATCCTAAGATCCCTTTGTTTCTATCTCGGTGAATTTCGATGCCAATGACGTAAGACGCATCTCCGAGATCCTTCATGTCGAAGTTATGCGAGAGTAACCGCTTCGACTCATGCAACATGTCTAAACTATTACTTGCCAATAGAATGTCGTCAACGTAAAGGACAAGTATAGTAAAGTTGCTCCCACTCATCTTGAGGTAGGTGCATTGATCCACTTGATTCTTCATAAAACCTTGTTTCTTCATGACTTCATCAAACTTGAGGTACCACTGACGTGATGCTTGTTTTAACCCGTAAATGGATTTCTTCAGCTTACAGACTAGATGCTCCTGACCTTCAGGCTCAAAGCCTTCAGGTTGCTTCATGTAAACATCTTCGTCCAAATCTCCGTTAAGGAAAGCAGTTTTAACGTCCATCTAATGCAGCTCTAAGTCGAAATGAGCTACTAGGGCCATGACGATCCTTAATGAATCTTTACGAGAGACAGGTGAAAACGTCTCTTGATAATCAATTCCCTCTTTCTGAGTGTAGCCCTTTGCAACCAATCTCGCTTTGTAGCGTTCAACGTTCCCATTCGGATCCAGTTTTGTTTTGAACACCCATTTGCATCCTACGGGTTTGACTCCGTTGGGTAATTCTACCAAATCCCAAACGTCATTTTTCTTCATGGAATCAAGCTCATCAATCATTGCTTTATTCCATTCAGAAGACTGATCACTGCTAATGGCTTCATTGTAAGAGATAGGATCATTGAGCTTTCCGGGATCCATTTCAGTCAGGTAGGTAACATAATCATCCCAATTAGGAGGCCTTCTTTGCCTGGATGACCCCCTGAGTAGATTATCGGGTTCAGCGTTGTCTTGGTTTTGAGCGTTTGATGTGCCTTCGTCATGAGGTATAATGGGTTCTGATTGTAGAGGTGAATTTGGAGTTGGTGCAGTAGCTTCAGGTGTAATAATTGCATTGGGTACAAGAGGAGTAATCGGAGTAATGGTAAGCGACGAATCTCTCCCCCCCGCGTCTTGTACTTCTTGCAATTCTTCGTAAGGGTTGGTACTGCTCCCACTGACCTTGAAATCCTCCAGGAACGCGGCACGCTTGGTTTCAACAATACGGGTGACATGGGAAGGACAATAGAAACGATAACCCTTAGAGTTCCCAGGATACCCGATAAAGAAACAGGTAACTGTTTTAGGGTCAAGTTTCCTTAGGAAAGGATTGTAAAGTTTTGCTTCAGCAATGCAGCCCCATACTTTCATATATTTAAGACTCGGTTTCCTTCCTGTCCAAAGTTCATAAGGAGTTTTAGGGACAGACTTAGAAGGAACTCTATTGAGTATATGAACAGCTGCTTTTAACGCTTCAGTCCAGAGGAATAATGGTAAGTTAGTATTGGCTAACATACTGCGCACCATGTTCATAAGGGTACGGTTTCTTCTTTCAGCGACACCGTTCTGCTGAGGTGTACCAGGCATGGTGTATTGGTTCACAATCCCCTGGCCCTTACAAAACTCATAAAATGGACCAGGAGCTTGACCCACATCAGTATGTCTTCCATAATACTCACCGCCTCTATCTGATCTCACAACTTTAATCTGACGATCTAATTGCTTTTCAACTTCAGCCTTATAATCTTTAAAAGTTGTTAGAGATTCATATTTCTCCTTAATAAGATACAAGTACATGTAACGAGAATAATCATCAATAAAAGTGATAAATGAAGTATGTCCTGTTATGCCAGCGATTTGGTAGGGACCACTAATGTCAGTGTGAATGAGTTCTAATAAATTAGAGCTCCGAGTGGCACCTTTCTTATTCGCTAATGTCATTTTACCTTTAAGACATTTGACACATGTTCCAAAATCAGAGAAATCGAGAGGAGGTAAGACTTCATCCTTTACGAGACGATTTAATCGCTCTTTTGAAATGTGGCCTAAACGCTGATGCCACAACTTGGATGAAGTCTCTAAGTCTCGTTTCTCTTCCATCTTTGTGAGTGATTCATTAATGTTATATGACAACAAAGATTTGGAAAAGCCATCATCTAGTTCTAATCTATAGAGACCTCCATCCAGAACACCAGTACCATAAAGAACAGAATCATAATGGATAGAGAGTTGGCGATGACCATGGGAAACAATAAAACCGTCCATATCTAACTTTGGTCCTGATACAAGGTTCCGAGTTACCTCAGGAACATATAAGGTATCATAAAGTTTAATACATAAACCAGTTCTCATAACTAATTGTAATGTTCCAATGGCCTTCACTTCTAATTCTCGATCATCCCCAACCTTAAGCGTTCTTTGGTTTCTTTCCAGCTTCCGGATTGAAAGGAATCCCTGAGTAGAATTGGTAACATGAACCATAGAACCAGAATCAAACCACCAAGAATTAGCAGGAACACTTAAATTATAGGACTCAAGTATCATAAAATAATCGTTACCTTTCTTAGCCAGCCACTCCTTAAAGTCAGGGCATTCCTTCTGCATGTGTCCTGTCTTTTTACAGAACTTGCAGCGGATACTGCCTAAGGAGTTCTTAGAGCTGGAAGGTGCACTTGTATTAGGGTTAGGATTAGACTTATGGACTTTAGAAGCATCCTTCCTCTGATAATTGTGCTTCCTTTTCTTAGGATTGGAGGTAGTGAAATTGGCAACATCAGTAGTGCGATCCATCCTCATGCGCTCTTCCTCCTGTACGCACATGGCGACCAGCTCACTCATCGTCCATTTTTCCTTCTGAGTGTTGTAGTTGATCTTAAATGCTTCAAAAGAAGAAGGAAGCGAAGTAATGATGAAATGAACAAGGAAACCATCACTGATTTCCATTTCCAGCCCCTTCAGCTTATTGGCCATGTCATTCATCATCATGATGTGCTCGCGAATGCCGCTCCTCCCATCATACTTAGTTGTCACCAGCTTGAGAATAAGGGTACTAGCGTGTGCTTTAGACGTCCCTTTGAACTGCGCCTCCACATGTTCCAAGTAGGTTTTAGCATCTTCAGAATCAGGAATAGCTCCCCTGATTGCATTGCTTATGGATTGCTTCATAAACATGAGAGATATGCGGTTACACCTAGTCCACTTTTCATGAGTTAACTGCTCAGCAGCAGTACTTTGAGTGGTAAGGTCCGCTGGCTTTTTCTCTCTTAGAGCATAATCAAAATCAAGCAATCCGAGAGTAAGCATGAGAGCATCCTTCCAAGCAGCAAAGTTATCACCAGTCAAAGGTGGAATCCCGCAGTTGGGTGCTGATAGTGGAAATAAGATGAGCAAGTTATGATACTAAGGAAGAAAAACTAATGTGATCTATGGGCATGTTAAACTAAGGCAGGCAAAATAATGACCATTTCACATAATGAAGCTGTGATAATGTCTATTACTAACATCAAAATAATAGACTTAACTAAAAATTCTACTTAAACGAAAACAAAACAGCTTTGGCCAGAAGTGTAGTCATTTAAGCATATGTGCAAAGTGGTTGTAACAAATCAGCTTTGACCAGAAATTGAAACAATCACTTTAGTTATGCACTTGCTAAGTATGCCATCTATGAAAGAATTAAATCAGATTTGGCCAGATATTAAAACATTCATGCTTATGATGCACACTTAGCATAGCTTTCGTAATACTTGAATGATAAGTAGATGTATCAAGTCAGCTTTGGCCAGAAATGATATATCAAAAGCTCATTCAAGTTAAGCTATTCTGGTTTTGCAAAACATTATCTGATTCTGATTAATTAATTAAGTAAATTACAAAACCATTTATTTAATAGCAAATTACCCGTTAGTTCACATTTAAACAACTTAAAATAATGAGATTGCGAGTCGCAACCACGATCTCGACTAATGACGTTATGGTTGCGAGTCGCAACTACGGTCTCGACTAATCACGTTATGGTTGCGAGTCGCAACTACGGTCTCGACTAATCACGTTATGGTTGCGAGTCGCAACTACGGTCTCGACTAATCACGTTATGGTTGCGAGTAGCAACCTCATGGTTGCGAGTAGCAACCTCATGGTTGCGAGTGATGACGTTATGGTTGCGAGTAGCAACCTCATGGTTGCGAGTGATGACGTTATGGTTGCGAGTAGCAACCTCATGGTTGCGAGTAGCAACCTCATGGTCTCGAGTAGCAACCTCGCTAACAGCTGTTAATTGTGATATCATAACCGAAAATTCGAAATCTAAGGGATTAAGAGATATGCTTTCCTGTTATAAGCTGATCCAATTTTGTCAACAGATTTCGAAATTGTAATCTCTTTATCCTTTTAACAGTTTTCCAAAAAACTTTAGAGGAAAAAATAGATCAAAACCAGGAAAAAACACTTAATAATCCGAATCATATTCCAAATCATAACAGAATACTTCGAATTTTCTCAAGAACATGATGAACCCTAAAACATAAAACATAAATTCTGGAACCCGAAACCTGAATTTTAATAGTCTTTTCTAAACAGATTTCGGTTAAACATAAACAAGTTAATTCTGAATGAACATATCATTAATCCTTTTTGCGAAAATCATGATTTCGAGTCGATCTTCATGACTCGAAACTGGCTGTGACGGTTTTGAAAAATTATAAAGAAAATAATCCGTTTTCCAAGTTTCAATCCCAGAATTATGGATACGAAAACATAACTGACTAATCAACATATGCTCTGATACCACATGTTGGTTCAGTTCTGTTTGTTCATGAAGGAAAACAATATAAATCATACCTGTCACAGCAGATAGTGCAGAGGAGAATCCTGTGAGGGAGTTCGACATGCCTGTCATCTTGATCTGGTTCCTCCTTAGGGTGCTGACTGATGATGGGGACTTAGAAACCGAAAAGGGTATCGGTTATGGAGAGGAGGTTTCGTGATGATGTTATGGCTTATGGGGTGTGTATAATTGTGTAACTGAGTAACCCCTAAACCTCCACATAACTCTCCTTATATAAGCACCCAGGAGGAAACCTAATTAGTTACTAAGGGTAATATGGTCCATCAACAATTACCAACTAATTAAATAATAGGTTCTAATATATTTTGATCTCTATAATGTAAATGATTAAGATGGCTATAGATTAAATATTAAACATAATATATTTAATCTTACATTTATTTCATATAATCTTACTTCCCTCTTTAGTCACTTGCATCGTTATATATATCATATAATCTTACTTCCCACTTTAGCCACTTGATTCTCATTATACATTCTCTACGCTAAATAATGGTGTGTACATCAAAAATATATGGAGAAATTTTGATTTCAAGTACCTCACTTAATAAACACACCATACATTTCTCTATATACTTGTTAAAAGTGGGGTATAAACAATAAAAAAAATGATGTGCATATCAAAATGTGACATATAATCGCAAGGTAATCTTTTGAGTAGAACAATTTAATAAAAAAATGAGTAAATTGTTGTTTTGGTTCTTGTGGTTTATAGCCCTATTGGAGTATTTTACCTTTTTGAAACTTCTTGCAATTTTTATACCAATGTTTTCATTTGATTCGATTTTAATCTATCTTACCAAGTTCATCCACATCCTAGTTAAAACCAAGTTACATGTTAGTCATGTGCAGGGGTAAAATCAAAATAGCCATAAATTGAAAGAAACAAAAGATTAGTCTTGGCCTGAATATCAAGTATAGGTGGTGATGATCTAAAGAGGGACCAAATTTTATAATGAGTTAACTGCCATTTTCGTCCCTGTGGTTTGGTCACTTTGGTCATTTCAGTCCATTTTTAAAAAATGCGCGATTTTCCTCCCTGAAGTTCTGGAAAGGTGCCATTTCAGTCCAAAAATCATAACCCAGTTAAGTCAGTTTGTAAATAAGGACTGATTGTGTAAATTTGTTAACATAAAGGACCATTTAAGTAAAATGTATAAATATTTATATAATTATAAAATCTATAATATATAAACACACAAATCACTGCTCTCTCTCTACTCTCTCTCTCTAAACCATCACCACCATCACCTTCACCTCCACCGCCGGTCAACCACCGCTACAGAACACCACCGCCGTCATCATCCTCCGCCGTCATCATCAACCACCATCCCAAAAACACCACCGCCGTCATTATCCTCCTCTCCTCATCATCAACCACCATCCTAAAACACCACCGCCGTCATCATCCTCCGCCATCATCATCAACCACCATCCCAAAAACACCACCGCCGTCATCATCGCCACTCTCTCTCTTTCTACTCCCTCTCTCTCTAAACCACCACCACCACCACCACCATCACCTTCACCTCCACCACCACCACCACCACCACCACCATCACCTTCACTGTCGCCACACCAGACCTCCGCCGCCACCAACTGAATCGGCAACGCCGATGACGGAGAAGGTTACGGCGGCAGATGATGACCAGCAGCAGAAGCCCTAACGTTCGCCTCTGTTTCAGGTAGTTGAACTCTCCGATCACCGTTCTGCTCAGATCCGTATGATTGAACAAGCCCTAACGTTCGCCTCTGTTTCAGGTAGTTATTAGTTGATTTATTCTATGTTTGTTATCGGTTGTTATAAGATTTGTAATTGTTAATTAGGTTTTTGAGAATTAAGTTTGACTTATAGCTGATCACCTCTGCAAGTCTCGCCGGAAAAACCATCGCCGGAGCTTAGTCGAGCCGCCATTCCAAACGATACCGGATCGGTTTTACTTGTTAAATCAGTATGTTATTACTTATATTATGTTTCTGCAAGTTTAATTACATTATAATCATGTTTTGAATCGAAATCGGATCGGGTTTGACTTTCGTTGACTGTTTTGGGGAAGACGATGAACAGTAACATGTTCAAATATTTGAATTTTCATTGACTGTTTTGATGGTGGTGGTGATTGCAGACCATTCATTTTCATCTCCGTATTCTCCGATTCACTCCCACCGGCGACCAAACCTGCAACTATCATCATCTTCCATTAATCTTCTTCTTCATCATCGTTGAACCACCCTGTTCACCGTGACATCCTCTTCTCCGATCAAACTACATCTCCAGCATAGAGAGAGAGTGGTGGCAGTGGCTGTGGTGGCTGTGGTGGCAGTGGCGGTGGTGGCTGTGGTGGCAGTGGTGGCGGTGGTAGTGGTGGTGGCAGCGGAGTAGTGGTGGTGGCAGGGCTAGTGGTGGTGGTGTTACAAATTTACACAATCAGTCCTTTATGTTACAAATTTACACAATCAGTCCTTATTTACAAACTGACTTAACTGGGTTATGATTTTTGGACTGAAATGGCACCTTTCCAGAACGTCGGGGAGGAAAATGGCGCATTTTTGAAAAATGGACTGAAATGGCCAAAGTGACCAAACCACAGGGACGAAAATGGCAGTTAACTCTTTTATAATAAATAGACAAAATAATGTAGAAATTAACCTACTTAACTCTGGAATAAAAATCCTCTAGCATGTCGCTTTTTTTTGCTATAATAGACCCTGCTTTTTTTTTTTTTTTTTTGTTTCTCAAAAATAATCTGCAAAATTTGAGCTGCTTGGTCCCTCTTCTGTGAGCTGGTTCTGAGTAAAGTTGAAAAACAACTCACACTTGCTAAGTTATTGATCTATACATATACAACGTTGACTCTAACGGCGTTAGGATCCAGGGTCCAACTTTAAGCCAAATTAACATACGTGGGGTGTAATGTAGGAAAAGTTTTAAAATAGAATGTAAAGTTGTCAACGCTCATAAACCACAGGGTGTAATATTACAGTCTACTTTTTTTTTTAATATGAGTGAAACAGTGAAAGTTTAAAAAGCTAGAAATGAAAATGATAATTTCCACAAGTTGACAAAGTAAACTAACAATCTAGTTTGAATTGACTGTGTTTGGTTTCACACATGGGAGGCCCCACATGGGACCTTAATCATGTCTCACTAATGGGTACTTTTAAGTTGTAATTGACACATACCTTAACTACACACAATAGAAGCTTTGAAATTTCACATTTAATTTTGTTCTTTTAAATTATAGTCTTTTTTGACCAATCCAAAACTAATTGTTTCGATAATGTTACGTTTTTTTTTTTTTTTTTTTTTTTTTTTAACGGCCAACAAAATTTAATTATAATATCAAGAGCAAACAATAGTTAGCCCACACCAAAGATACACACCAGTTACATACATCGGTTACATTCCCATCAGTGCCAAACTAACATTTACTAGATATATCAAAATTACACCATTCTTCCCACGTTATATCCTTCAAATTCGAACGGCTTCCAATCCATAGAAAACCCAATTGTTTGATTTCTTCCATCAGCCGATCCACTCGTATTTCTTTTTTCCTGAAAAATGAGTCTATTTCGACTCTGCCAAATAACCCAAAGTGCGACTTGCATTACTGCGTAAATTAATTTCCTCCACCTCAAGTTCCCTCTAACATTTTTATGCCAGTTCAGCAAATCTTTTACCCGGAAAGCATAAATATTTGAAATCTTGCACCACATTGATACAAAATTCCAAATCATTTGTGCCGATTCACATCCGATGAAGAGATGGTCCACGTTTTCTTCCAGCCGATTACACACTCTGCATAAGGTTTGACCCGACCATACATTTCTCCTTGCTAATGCATCCAAAGTAGGCAGCCGTTCCAACGATAATCTCCACGCTAAGAAATTTACTTTTAAAGGCAGCCAATTATTCCATACGAATTCGTTCCCAATATCACTAAACCTGGAACATTGCAGCCAATTTTTCAGACTTTTAACGGAGAACCAGCCTGAATTATCAAGCTCCCACCTCCACCGGTCCGCACCATGACCACCCACAGCCGAAAACATTAGTTGTTGTGATAGCTCCTGCAATGCTGCCATTTCGTCTGGCGATTCGGGCTGCCTAACCCAGCTAAAATTCAGTGCCACTGCCCCATTCACCATCTTTATACGATCAGCCATCACTACATTCTTGGATCCT
This sequence comes from Helianthus annuus, assembly GCF_002127325.2. Taxonomy (NCBI): domain Eukaryota; kingdom Viridiplantae; phylum Streptophyta; class Magnoliopsida; order Asterales; family Asteraceae; genus Helianthus; species Helianthus annuus. The sequence continues at coordinate 129,340,254 of NC_035448.2, read as the reverse complement.
TCTAAGCTGAACAAACATGGGAACCTGTCTTGCAGCGTCGCACCTTCTAACCAGCGTTCCTTCCAGAATAAAACCGATTCACCAAGCCCAATAATAGCCCGAAAACATTCCTGTAAATTTAACCCATATCCCATTATGTCTTTTGACACATTAAAAACTTGTTTCCACGGACCCGATATCGACACCTTTCTCGGGATAGGATTCCAAGCTCTCTCACTGTGATGAATACTCCAAATGACTTTCCTCCATAGACTATCCGACTCTGTTTTGAACCTCCACCACCATTTCGCAAGCATGGCGAGGTTAGCGTCTTTAAGAGAGCTCAACCCCACCCCACCCGATTCTTTTGGAGTTATTACATTGTTCCATGCTATCAAGCACAACTTCTTTTTTTCAGGTGTTATCCCCCACAAAAATTCCCTCCTCAGTCGTTCCAATTGATCAATAACCCCAGATGGAGCTTTATATAGTGAAAAATAGTACGTTGGGAGAGCGTTTAGCACCGACATTGTTAGCGTCAATCTACCCCCAAACGATAATGTTTTCGCCTTCCATAAAGCTAGTCTTTTTTTGAAAACTTCGACTACCGGCTGCCAGTGTTTCACCAAATTCATATTTGCCCCCACTTGAAGCCCCAAGTGCTTGAAAGGAAAACATCCTACCCTACAACCCAATAAATTTGCCACATCTTGCACACTATCATTCCCCACATTTACCCCAAAAAAGCTGCTTTTTACCAGATTCACACGAAGACCCGATGCTAAGTAAAAACATCGTAGTATTCTTGTGAGGTTGAGCACACAGGTTGATGACCAATTTCCCAAGAAAACTACATCATCAGCATACATAAAATGGGAAATAGTCAAACCTTGATTGGACAGACGAACACCGTCATATATGCCAAGGTTACTGATGTGTGCTAAACAGACTATAAAAATTAACTAAATTAGACTCCCTAAGCTAGACACTACAAAGCTTTAAATTTATAAAAACAGACTCTCTAAAACCTAAACCACACAACCGGCAAGTGTACCGGTCAATGTAGTATAGCCTAAGCAAGTCCGAGTATCGAACCATAGGACTCTATGTATCACGTAGACTAGACTCTAACAGACACTGACAGACGCGACTGAAACTTGTTTAATTGTTTGGGGGAGGGGGTTACGGAAAACTAAGGAAATCTATATTAAACTACTAAATTAAACTAAATCTAGACTAAAGACGAATAAAGACTAAGGACCTTTCTTATATGAGAACGAGACCACCTAGACAAGAATCCTGGATTGTTTTTAAGAGATTACCGATTAAGTTAAGTGCACGAGTTATGGAACCGGGATCTTAAAGTAATAAACCTATTAAGAACCATCGAGGCCCCTCGACCCTTCTCAAGGAGAAACCTGTGGAGCTACCTAGGCCGTTAATCCTACCGGTTATTAGACACCTTTCCAGTTATCTAATTATTGTGTAAGTACCCTAATGTTGACCTATTCTTTTCCAATCCTAGATCTAGGGTAGTTTGAAGTAATTAATTTGACTTGATAGACTAATAAGACCGACAGGTAAACCAAGACATGACCTTTTCCAAGGACTATCTAAAGCAATTCGCCGGGTAAGACCTACCAATAGCCCCTCACTTTCCAGGTATTAGGACTAGTAGAACACTAAGAATTAGCAAATTATTACTAGTTACTTCTAGGGGTTATTGGCCAATTCTCCCTAAAGAGTTAAGGTTTTCTAACGTGATATAGACACTCACCGAAATCCTAAACCCTAATATGACTCTATGTTGTGATATAGACCGTCACTAAGAATCATACGAAGCAAATAATAACAATAAACCAACTCAAAGCATGCATATACATCAAATCATTAAATCAAACTTCTTACAAAACACAATTAATCCATAACGATCATGCAAATAACATAAACGGTAAAAACTTTAAATTAATCCATTCATCAAGTCTAGGCGGTTAATAAATTTAGCCGAGCATGTTAAAATGTGAAAACAAATCAAATATGTCTAAATACGAATTCATCATAACAAGTTTCGTAAGAAAAGTCAAGAACAAAGAATTAGAAAACCCGATTAGATCTTCAAGTCTTCTTCCCCGAACTCATACCGATGATTCCTAGGCTTCAAAATCTCCAAAAGTGCTCCAAGAATGCTCAACAATTGCCCCAAGAAGTCCTAAAATTGAAACTAGTTCTCCACCTTCTTGCCGTATGGTATCTGATGTCGACTCTCCCTCCTCTTTTTCTTCCGTTGAATGTTATATTATTAGGGTAACATTGTTTTATTTTTATTCACATGGCCCATTAGTATGCAATTCATTAAAATCGATGGGCTTACTCCCTTTCACGGCCCCACTAGGATTTCTATTTTTTTTCTTTTGTTCTTAGCGAATTCGTCCGCACCTACCTCCTTTAGTTGCCGCCTTTTATTCACCTCTCAATAATAATTAGCCAACAACAATCTATACTATGTATGAATGGCAACCTCTTTGTTCGATCTCCAACAAATATATAGATGTAGGCTTTTGTCTGCCAACAATAATAATGATAATATGTCATGTGCCACCTTTTTTATGATGTATATATCTTCTAAAAATTGGCAGATCCTTTGCAGCAACTCCACAATTATAATATCGACATGCCTAATAGATAGCATGGAGATAGTGGCCTTGACTCGATCAAGGAAAATAGCGGCAATTTTAATTCGGTATCTGGCATCCTACTCTGCTCAACTGTCTGATTATTTCTTTCTTACTCTTTTCCGCTCCATTTGTACCAGGACGTGCCAAAACACAAAATAATATAATATACACTAAAACTAAATAAAAACAAATAAAAAACTATACAATACTTATACAATTTACACGGGACAAATATGTATATTTCACCCCACATCAGTTACATGCCATCTTCATAACCCCCGTGAGTGCCTCCATAACTATAATGAACAGAAATGGCGATAACGGGTCTCCTTGCCTCAATCCCATGTGACATGCAAATTCTTGTGTTGGTGACCCGTTTACAAGAACAGAAGCTCTTGCACAATTAACAGTAGCCATGATCCATTTAATGAACGTCGATGGAAACAACATTTGCTCCATAATGGATTCGAGGAACCTCCAATTTAATGAATCATAGGCTTTTTCCATATCCACTTTAAAAATAAACCCCTCCTTATTTTTTTGTTTCATCCAAGGAATAAGTTCATTCAAAATCAGCGGTCCATCCAAGATGCTTCTACCAGCAATGAATGCAGTCTGTTCCTCCGATATGAGATTGTCAATAACAAGCTTAATTCGATTCGCCAATACTTTGGACACAACTTTATTTATGCACCCGACGAGACTAATAGGTCTATAGTCCCCCAACCCATCCGGATCTCTACACTTTGGAATCAGTGCAATGAACGAGGATGTGCATCCCAAAGAGATAGTTCCACATGTCATGAATTCTTCAAAAACCTTAACAAAATCAGCCTGTAGAGACTCCCAACACCTCCTTATGAACTGGAAATTAATCCCATCTGGTCCCGGTGCTTTATCCCCTTCACAATCCCAAACTGCACACTTAATCTCTTCAAGCGTAAACGGTGCTACCAAAATCTCCGCCTCATTATCAGATATATGCTTCAAATTAGGGCACAGAAGCCCCGGTCTAGTAGAGGAAGGTTCCTGGAATTTTTGCGCGAAGAAGGAGTAGATGGAGTCCTTAATGAGTGGAGGGGCCGTCACCCATACACCGTCTATCATGAGGCCGTTGATCCTGTTAGAACTTTGATTCGAGTTTACGATACTGTGAAAGTAAGAAGAATTCTCATCCCCCTCCACTGCCCACTTCACCCTGGATTTCTGCTTCAGATCCATGATTTTAACTCGATCCATTTCCAAGATTGCCTTTTTGCACTCAGCTCTCATAGTGAGCTCATTTGGCGATAAGACCCTTTCCTCAGCCTGTAACTCCAAAGCCTCCAACAACTCCATTTTTTGCTTATAATCCGCCTCCCTTTCCATCTTTATCGCATTGACCCGTTCTTTTAATCTAAACTTTATCCACTTCAGTTTTACAGCAAGACCTAAATCCGCCGGTCCTTCGAAAACAAAATTACCCAAGGCTTGCTTAACAAAGTCCATCATTCCTGGCATCACCAACCACGAATTAAAAATCCTTGTTGGACTGGGCCCGAAGTCTTGTTCCAGGATTGATAGAAGAATCAGACTATGATCTGAAACCACATTAGAAAGTGCCACTACCGAAGCATTTGGCCATTTGTTATGGAATTCCCTGCACACCAAAAATCTATCGAGCTTGTTTTTGTGAAGGCCATTATCTGAATGGTAGGTAAACTTTCTACCCCCCATCTGATATTCGACCAAATCTGCCAACTCAATTAATTGATTAAAGAAAGCTGCATTAAGAGGCAAGAATTCTGAGTTCAGTCTCTCATTCGGTTCTCTAACATCATTAAAATCCCCACAAAACACCCACAATCCCTGCAGAGACTGTTTTAAAATGACCAACTCTTCCCACAGCGACCTTCTCTCGAACGGATCATTATACGCGTATACGTTCACTATATTCACCTATTCCCTATTGTGTTTTAAACTCCCTTGCATAATAATGAACCTCTGGCTTTTTATGACTTCATTACAATCGAATATAGTCGGGTCCCACAAACTAACCAAGCCTCCTGACCTACCCACTGCATCCACATATACCATTTCGAATCTCGACCTTCCCCAAATTTTACTAAAATAAAATTCTGTGATACCCCCTAGTTTCGTTTCTTGGATAGCCAAAAAATGAACGCCATGGGATGTTTTTAATCCTCTTACCCAGTCTATCTTCCTTTGGTCCCTGACCCCCCTCAAATTAATTGACATAAAATTCATTGTAAACCATTTTTTTCACCAATAATAACCTCGCTGACCTGATTTTCGAAGCCTTGTAACTGGAAGCCAAGCATCGAACCAACTATGACTGTGTCGGCTGTTTCATCCACAACTCTTTTTTCTGTTTCCATCTCTGTCGTTCCGTCACCTCCATTTGTTCCCAGATCCGGCTCTCCACTCCTACCTCCATATTCCTTCCCCCCTTCCGGCTGCGGTATTCCGCTTTCACCAACACCAGTTTCGTGATTGTTGTTTTCCATTGTATTATCGCACCCCTGTGGAATATCTTCTGGTAACGTCTCATTGTTTAGGTCAAAAGACCTTTCTAGATTTCTTATGTGGGTCTGATGATTGTCCCCCTCATATCTGTCTCTGGGCTTGATAATTGTGGGCTCCTATTACGGCGAGGTCTCTTCCTAGATTTGGTGTTTGGGCCTGGGCCCAACTCCTTACTTGGATCTTGATTATCATTTACAGCAATTTTTTGGCCTGGTCCCACCGGCATCATCATTATGTTCAACCCCCATAGCCGCCATATTTATTGTTTCTCTCTCCTGGTTCCCATGCACCTCGTGCATGGGAGTAATCGGTTCATTTCCCCAGCATTGATTCTTCGCATTCCCCTCTTCACCAGCGACGCTTCGGACCTCTCCGTCCTCCAAGTCATCGGCCGGTTCTGCCACCGATCCCGATGTCTTCTCCGGCGTATGTCTTCCTTCTTCCGATAAGTCTGAAATCACCATTTTTATCGACATATTCTGCTCTTCTCTCACCCACACCCTATAATCTTTCTCACCCCATTGCAACTTCACTTCTTCTTCAATAAACTTACCTGACTCCGTGACAACCCAACACCCACTGTCTGAGTTGTCTGTATCATTCCACGAAAAATCCGACGAACCAACCACTCTACCATAACATTCTCCAACCGCGTTATATGTCTAACAATCCCTAAGGTGAATTGGAACCCCGCTTACTCGGATCCATACTAGCCGGTCATAATTCAAATCCTGACCTTTCCAAAGTTCCGCCGATGTTACTATCTGACCCCATTCTTCTTCATTATTCCTGATAAATTCCGTCGCCTGACCTTTCTCCTTGAAGACAATCATGCACTTCAGTCCTCCAAGATATGACACAGGATGTTCACCATATCCCCAACTATCCAACTTCCTCCTTATTTCTTTGAAACCTAAAATATACTTTAGTTCCACGATCACCGCCCTCATCATACAATGGTCCGGATAGACGGCGATCCTGTCTTCTACCATGACTGTCTTATTATCTTTTACCTGCTCCTCCCCAATACCTTTGACAACATCTGAAAAAGACCTCCCCTGGTTTACTGGTTTATACTCAAAGACAGGTTTCCTTTGTGCATTCAGATTACCCTTGATAACGACGGCCCTTGGTGTTGATTTACGTAATTTTTTTGCTGAAAAGACCAGTGATTTTTATCGAACTTCGCCACAGAAACGCTCACTTTTGCTTCATGGATCGTTACCTTGTTCATGCAACGTAAAGTTGCCATGACATCCTCTACTCCTTCATAGCGAATAAACCCAAAATGGTTCCCCCTGGAGTCCTTCTTCCTGGCAACATACGCATCCTTCACTACTCCGAACGTCTGAAAAGCTCTCCATAACCCCATCCTTGTTACACCTTCTAGGAGATTTGTAATGTAGAAAGTCATTACCGGTCGTCCAACGGGTGGAGACCTGTAGTTCCTTTGATATGGTGGGTACCCCATATTCCAAAACGTAGAAAAGACACAGAAGAACTGAACACTCCGACCAAAACACAACTGCTACGGTGTGTTAATGAGATTCGAATCGGACAGCAGAGCTATGCAGTATAGATGCACCGATATCAGACCCGCTAAGCCACCAAGGAGAAGGTCGGCCAAGAGTCACCACGAGAAGACAAAAGGATCCGCCCGATCCCGGAAGCGAATGGAATGCACGGCACGAAGAGTTAGGAAGAAAGGTCAACCAAAACAAGGGACCTCGCTCACTAACCCAAGCCTACCGCCTTCGTCAAGACAAATAGTTCTGTTTCGACAACTCAGAATTTAAATAAAGAAAATTGTCTTTGTTTCTAGACTCTTTCCTAGCCTCGATTTCACAGCAAGCCAAGCATTTTAACATCTTAAGCACCTACCACATACGTTAAAGTAAAAGTCAATACACATAGTGTAAAGGTGAGCATACAAGTTTAATAGATATAATAGAGTTCGAAATCGTTTACGCATAACCAGCACGTACAACGTGTGAAATGAAGCACGTCAGTTATCGACATGATCCTATCAATACCAATGACTGCGGGTTGAGTGCGCAAGGAAGTTCGTAACACATATTCATCACTGCGAATCATGTGATTAATTGTCCTTAACAACCCCTGAGTGAACAGGTGCTGAGTCCAAACTATAGTACTATCGTTGCTAAGGCAGTTAGCGTTAAAGTATTGTGTAGTGGTTAGCATTAAAGTATTACGTAGTGTGTTCGATGTGATTTAGAATAAGTAACGTATGTAACACCCAAAAGTACGTAAAGCAAAAAGGGTTCGAGTATACTCACAACGATGATGGATTGAAGGGAGAGCTAGAGTGAGTTTAGCCTGATCAGAACGATGGCATAAATGATAAGCGGCGCGTAAAACGGTGCAAAAGTGGAAGGTGCAGGTTGGTAATCCGATCGGATGGTAATCCGATCGGATGGCCAGTCGATCGGGTGGCAATCCGTTCGGATGGTCATCCGATCGGATGGCCATTCGATGGGATTGTCACCTCACTTGGTAAGGATGTGTTTGTGTATGATGGTTTGCCTTTGAAGTTTTTGTTGTCGCATTATGAAAACAGAGAAGTATCTCTACCTTTCAGGTCGGTCGATCGAACGGCGGCTCGATCGGACGGCGATCCGTTTGGCGGGACATTTCTCAGAGAACAAGTTCACAGCAGTGTTGTCACTCGATCGGATAGTCTGCCGATCGGGTGGCAATCCGTTGGAACTAGCAATGCATTGAACATGTTGAAAATTGTTTAAGTGCTGGAGTCCAAACATCACATGGTCGGATGGTAATCCGATCGGATGTCAATCCGATCGGGCGGAAATCCGTTCGATGTTCAAAACCTCAAAAGTTGAAATAAAATTTAAGTGTGGGGCCAAGGTGCAAGCCGATCGGGTGGCTATCCGACCGGGTGGCAATCCGATCGGATGGCAGTCCGATCGGACGACAATCCGTCCCAGTCGACCTGATCGTCTTTACACTGTGTTGTTTTGATAGTTTGCGTTTTATTCGAGGCAGTGTGATAACGTGCTAAACAACAGAACCTCGTCATGGTTCAAGTAACCCGATCGGACAGGAACCACCCTAGTCCGACCAGTTAACTGTTCGAGACGGTGTTTCATGTTTAACCCGAAATCAGTAATCTCTTGGATAGAATCCAGATCTTGGACCAACACATCATTAAGAAGGAGTAGAAGACCAGAACAAGCTCCGATTCTATCAGTTTTGAGTGCATTGAGTGTAAAAGAGTTGAAAGAAAGTTAGAAAACCATCTTTCAATCCTTTACACCTTGAATATGTTCAGATCTATGCAAGATCATTGTTTATTCATGTGGAAATCGTTCAAATTTAAGTTGTTCTTGGTGGATTGAAGCCAAAACATGAACACCTCAAATCTAATGATTTCACGGTTAAAAGTTAAGATTCAAAAGATAGAAAGGTGTAGGAGTGCGTGTAGATCATGGAAGTACAAGATTTAGGTTGAAAACTTACAAGAAACGAGAAATCGGAAGAAATGGGGGCTGAAGCGAGCTGGTCGAACAAGGAGCTGTCACATCACAAATGATGTGACAGAAGGGTATTTATAGGGTTTCCCAAAAAAGGAAAGTGTGAATGGATAGGGTGGGCCACCGATCGGGTGGCTGTCCGATCGGATGGCAATCCGATCGGATCATCACTCGATCGGGTGACCACTCGATCCGGTGTCCGGCGTGTTGAGTTCCGTCGTTTCGATTCGTGTGTCGAGCGTTGCGATGCGATAGAGTTTCTCATTAATCCCAACTACTATATCTAACATATAATCATCCTAAATATCTTGTGTTTAGCGTTTGCAATTCGATTGCGATAGCGTTGCGATTGCGTTTCGATTAATCACCTCAACATAAACATAATTAAACATGCACAAGTAACACATAAGTAGCACACACACGTAAAACAATATCCAGAACTCATAAGTCGGGTTCCGAATGCGATTGCGATGCGATAAGCGATAAAACAAGCGATAAACAGCGATTAAACCTCGATTATTAACAAGTACTCCACATAATATAACTAACGTAATAAAACAAAAGACTAACTACGAGTCAAAGAAGTCAAAACAGTAATTGAGCAAGGAGTGGCAGATCGCAATTAGCAATCTTTTCTTCCTTTGACTTCAATGTTGACTTTGACTTTGACTTTCAAAACACGGGGTGTTACACTTAAGATTCAAACACAATGATGACAAAGAGGATAACAAATTTATAGTTGATATACAAACCAAAAACTGAAAAATCACGATCAACCTACCAATGAGTCATAGATCGAGTACCTGGATAAACTTTTAACAACTTTAACGACTTGAGACAATATCAAATATACATACCCATATGCATTTGAAAATATTTCAATGTAAGGGTAGCTGAAGCGTAACAAACATCTTTTATAAACTTACTTAAAAGTTTTAAAAATAATTGTAGTTATAAAAGTAAGTTGTGAGTATGTATTAATATATCTAGAAGTTCCATAAGAAGATAGTATTAAAAGTCAAGATTTACAAGTAAAAAATGATTTAATCTTTTGTGGTAAGGTGGGAGTTTGAAAACCAACAAACTATCTTGTCTATTTATATTCTTGTCAGTATTTGAGAAGTTATCTCATAATTCTTGTTGGTGTATATTTTGTACGTCCGCCACTGTGCGAATAGGCTAGATAGAGCGTGTGTTGAATATTGTATAGATTAGCGTGAAAAACGGGTCGGAGCGTTTGTGTTAAAGTCCTTTCGCACGAAAGTGCGCTTTCGTACTATAAAAGTTGAATATGGTCAAATGGTTCTCTTGGTCCTGCATTCAATCATACCCCAGATGGGAAATATATATAACCAGAGGCTGCCTACATGCCTAATAAAAGGCCTAGACAAAAGGCAACACAATCAATTATCTATATAAAATATCGACCAAATAATAACCAAAAATCATTTCTTTCTATACTCCTTCTCAAATTGGAGCATGCGGATCACAAATGCCCAATTTGCTAAGTAGTAATTGTAGTTATCGAGACCCCAACGGCTTTGTGAAAAGATCTGCGATTTGAGACTTTGTATCAATATGTAGGGGCTCCACTTCATTTGATTCGACCCGTTCCCTTACGAAATAGCAATCCACTTCAACATGCTTCGTTCGTTCATGAAACACCGGGTTATTGGCTATATGTTTGACTGCCAAATTGTCGCAAAATAATTGAGTTGGATTATCTAATTCGATACCAAGTTCCGTTAAGAGCCACCGTAAGTAAATAATTTCACTAACGGTGGTCGCCATGGTCTGGTATTCAGCTTCTGCCGAGGAGCGTGACATGACCGACTGTTTCTTTGACTTCCATGAGATTGGAGCCCCGTGACGGGTAGTCCGTAGGACAACCCTTAAGTGGTATAAATGATATTAAAATCCCACATTTAATCGGGTAATTGTCTAGAATTAGATAACTACGGTTGCTTGTGTTTCAGGTACATTTGGGGCTTAAAAGTGTGGAAATGAAGCTTCGAATAGGCGCAACTGGATTGGAGATTGAAAGATGGAGAGTATATGAAAAAAAATCAATTATTGTTATGGAAGAATTAAGAGGATAGCATTATAGAGGACGAAATTACGAGAACGTAGGCGAAAACGGTGAAGAAAACGGAGTTGAAACGAAAAAGTTATGCTGAAAATAAAATTGCATGCTGAAGCCTACCGTAATTTACGGTAGCTACCGTAAATTACGGTAGACCCCAGCATTTTTCTTCCACCGTAAGGCAGTAGAGACCCACCGTAAGCCATTCCAAGCCACCGTAAGTTACGGTGGTACCGTAATTTACGGTGGAGGCCAGCGAGAAATGTGTAACTGCCCTATTTTATGATGTTTTATTGTGTCTTTTCAATGCCAATCATGGTGGACGGTTTTGGAGCAGTTTAGGGGCGATTTTTAGCTATCCTTTTGTGTTCTTGAGTGGTCTAAACATGAAGACTTTGTTTTTGATTCCATTGGACAAAGGTTTGATTGTTATTACGATTCACGACACTATGAGCGGCTAGGTTTGCTTGGCGATCGTCTTGAGTGTAAGGTTTTATTTGTGACAATTATGTTTGTTCTTTAATTTCTGGAATATTAAACTGTGCATGTGTTGTTAGTTTATTATGGTGTTTGATTGGGTGTTTGTAAATTGTTGATGTATGTTTGATCATAGTTCTAAACCATACGTTCTTGGTGCCGTTGGCAATCGAGATATCATGGGAGGGATTAGGGTTGGATATATGTTGATTGGTCATCGGGTAACAACCTCGCGTTCTAGGAATCCGAGTACTTAGTTCCCTTTCATCACAAACAAATGATCTTGCATGAGCTATGTCTATGTAGTTCTTTCCAGTTGAACATAAACCTTGATTGTCACTTAAAACCTGAAACTCGGGATGATCGCTACCTTCTTATCCTGTTACAAAACTTAACTTTGATTTGTAATCTAATTTAGTTCAATTTAGACAATTAAAACCAAACAACCAAACATTGAAATTTACATTTCTTACAATTTAAATTAATCTAGTTAGTTAGACATACATTGAGATAACACATATTCCACAAACTCCCTGTGTTCGATACCCACTTACCGCTAGCTAATTAGTTGTAATTGGATTAAATTTGATTGTGACCACGACATCACGTCAAATTTTGGCGCCGTTGCCGGGGAGTAGTGTGCAACGTGTGTTATCTTGTGTATTAGTTGAAAAAAATTAATTAAAAAAACCAAAAAGATTTCTTTTATGTTCATGATTTACACTTGGTAGTTGAGTTGTGTTGTGCAGGATGACAGGGCATTACACAAATGTCAGCTTATTTACGTGTAGATTGTGCGGGGGTCCGCGACATCCATGTATTGGTTGCCACGAGGCTCACTACAGGAGGGCACATGGAAAACCGGTGTCTTATGTTTCACAGCTTCCACCTCCATCATATGTTGACGATTATGAATCAGAAATGGAGGATGACTATTATTCATATGGATACGATCGGGACGAGGAAGTTTATTATGAGGCAAGGATGGATAGTCTATGTTTTTGTTGCGGTCGCGATCACACTTATGATTATGATGTGTGCACGGTGTATTCAGAAAACCCAGAGTATTGGAATAAAAAGATGATGGAAGCGCGCATCTATAGACCGTATCAGGGATATCGACAATATCATCCCGAAGAATATTCTGAGCCCGAGGGTGTTTATGTTTATGAGACCGAGGAGGAAAAAGAGCTTGCTGTATTGGAAGTAACTTTGTCCAAACTCGAGCAATATTTAGCAACACCCAACCTGTCCGATGAAGCCCGAATCAGCTGCTTAGTTTCTAAGTGTCATACTTTAAAATTGAAGATAGAGATAGAAGAACGCCTCTCACCATTACCTGACGATATTAGAGATTATTCTCACATGAAGGAGGAGGTTGTGGAGGATAATACCACACCAATGAGTCCTTTATCTGATGAAGAGTCACTTGTAGATCAGATGATGTGTGCAGATTATGAGGTAGAGCAGGCTGATGGGATGGATATGTGTACCGATCCTCTGCCCATATCAATGATTCAAATTAACAAGTGTGGGGAAGAGGGTTCGAGGAACAAGATGAGAAGGGTGAAACTACCAGACATTAAGGTATATGTCATGAAGTGGACTAGCAAAGCCCGTAGGAGCAGCTTTAACATGCCAAATATACTGACAAATCTATGGAGATGGCATGTAAATTTCCGGGCATTTGTTGGAAATGCTGCGGGTAAGTGTGCATTAAGACCACCATAACGCATATCAGGTATGGTCTGGCTGAAGACCTTTAAACTTAGCGCTCTCGGGAGGCAGCCTGAGGATGTAGAGTATTGTATTGTATTTGTGTTTTGTTTTGTTTTGTTTTGCTTTGCTTTGTTTGGTTTTGTTTTGGTGTTGTGTTTGTGTTTTGGCAGGTTATTACATTTCAATCCTCGCGGATACAATGATTCAAGTGTGGGGATGTTTGGCAACATCCCCGTTGAGATATCAGCGAATCCAAGAGATGTTTATGTTCCTGTCCGATTACCACAGTTGCATCACTACCAACACTGCTGATGTACTGATCAGGTTGTGTCTTGTTCTCATTTTGTGCACCTTTGTATATATTCATGTTTATGATCATGGTTGGGCGGATGGGTGGTGTATTGGTTTTGATGTTATGTGTTGGGTTGTGCTAGTTTGGCGGTGTTAATGTGTTTTTATAAAAAAAAAAATAAAAAATATATAAAATGAAAAAGACCAAAAAGAAATTTGGGGTTTGAGTGTTTGAGCTAATGTTGATGTTGAATGGGTTTTTAGCGATCATTTCCTTCCAAAGCCATACATTGAGGTCAATGTATCCCAAGTGTGGGGATGGGGGGAAATTTTGAGGTTTTTAAAAAATTTGTAAATCAAGCGAAACATTGTGAGAATTTGAACACCTTGGAATACACCTGAGTAACACACTGGCAACCCTTAATACCCTTTGTTCTTGGTGAGAGTTAAAGCTACACTTGTATATAAATAATGCTTGTCTTTAGTGAGAGTGGCAATGGGTGGGGGTGCATTAGAACTTGTGCTTGAATACGGTTCGAGGCCTTAGTTGAGCATGAATGTAGAAAGGATAAGGGCATTTAGGAAAGCCTCGTCATAGTGTGTGCGAGTGTGGGATTTGGGGGGTTGGACCTCATTAATTATATATATGAGCTTGGTAGTGAGAGGGGCGGGGGTTTGGACATTTAGTTGCCCATTTTGTGCCTAAAGCCGATCATTTGTTACCCCTTATCTAGTTCCCCCAAAATTTACCCGATTTAACCCGGTCTTATAGTGTTAGTAGTTGTTATAGTGTGTTTAGATATGTTATGTCTATCGTTCTTTATGTTTGCTATGTTAAAAAAAAAGTGGAAAAGCAATGAAAACGAAAAAAATAATATAAAAAAGAGAGAAAAAAAAGAAAAAAAAGAGAAAAAAAAAGCAATGTTTGAGTTATCTTGTATATAGTAGTTTATGTCTTGTTTATTGTTTTTTTTTTCATTGTGTAATAAAAGACCGGGTTAAGTCCTTCGCTACTACATATATATTCCATTTCCTACCGGTACACCTAGCCACGTTACAACCTTAAAGCCCATTTGATTTGCATTCATGTTTGGCACTTTTGAGGAGGAGGACCGATTTAGGTACAAGCATATAGTTGTGAAATCACCCGGTTGCCTTGTATGTGTCTAGCTATCTTTGCTAGTGCTTACTTGTTGCCGAGAGGAGAGATATAGTGAGGGGTGTGTTGTTCGGGGTGGTAGGAAAGGGTTAGTAAAAGGATAACATGTTTACGCTTGATTTATGTTGATCGCTTGTGCACTTGAAAATGGTTTTTGATGGGTTGCTTGGGGCAAGCAACGGTTAAGTGTGGGGATGTGACGGGTAGTCCGTAGGACAACCCTTAAGTGGTATAAATGATATTAAAATCCCACATTTAATCGGGTAATTGTCTAGAATTAGATAACTACGGTTGCTTGTGTTTCAGGTACATTTGGGGCTTAAAAGTGTGGAAATGAAGCTTCGAATAGGCGCAACTGGATTGGAGATTGAAAGATGGAGAGTATATGAAAAAAAATCAATTATTGTTATGGAAGAATTAAGAGGATAGCATTATAGAGGACGAAATTACGAGAACGTAGGCGAAAACGGTGAAGAAAACGGAGTTGAAACGAAAAAGTTATGCTGAAAACAAAATTGCATGCTGAAGCCTACCGTAATTTACGGTAGCTACCGTAAATTACGGTAGACCCCAGCATTTTTCTTCCACCGTAAGGCAGTAGAGACCCACCGTAAGCCATTCCAAGCCACCGTAAGTTACGGTGGTACCGTAATTTACGGTGGAGGCCAGCGAGAAATGTGTAACTGCCCTATTTTATGATGTTTTATTGTGTCTTTTCAATGCCAATCATGGTGGACGGTTTTGGAGCAGTTTAGGGGCGATTTTTAGCTATCCTTTTGTGTTCTTGAGTGGTCTAAACATGAAGACTTTGTTTTTGATTCCATTGGACAAAGGTTTGATTGTTATTACGATTCACGACACTATGAGCGGCTAGGTTTGCTTGGCGATCGTCTTGAGTGTAAGGTTTTATTTGTGACAATTATGTTTGTTCTTTAATTTCTGGAATATTAAACTGTGCATGTGTTGTTAGTTTATTATGGTGTTTGATTGGGTGTTTGTAAATTGTTGATGTATGTTTGATCATAGTTCTAAACCATACGTTCTTGGTGCCGTTGGCAATCGAGATATCATGGGAGGGATTAGGGTTGGATATATGTTGATTGGTCATCGGGTAACAACCTCGCGTTCTAGGAATCCGAGTACTTAGTTCCCTTTCATCACAAACAAATGATCTTGCATGAGCTATGTCTATGTAGTTCTTTCCAGTTGAACATAAACCTTGATTGTCACTTAAAACCTGAAACTCGGGATGATCGCTACCTTCTTATCCTGTTACAAAACTTAACTTTGATTTGTAATCTAATTTAGTTCAATTTAGACAATTAAAACCAAACAACCAAACATTGAAATTTACATTTCTTACAATTTAAATTAATCTAGTTAGTTAGACATACATTGAGATAACACATATTCCACAAACTCCCTGTGTTCGATACCCACTTACCGCTAGCTAATTAGTTGTAATTGGATTAAATTTGATTGTGACCACGACATCACGTCACCCCGCCTAAGAGTAGAAGGTAACCACTTCTTGATCATCTTGTATCCGGACAACCAAGCCAGTCCGAGTTGGTATAACCTACAAGGTTAGTTCCGCCTCCTTTAGGGAGAACAATTCCTTGACCCGGGGTGGCCTTCAAATACCTTAATACTCTCATTGCCACCTCCATATGGTTTGCTCGCGGGTCACTTACGAATTGGCTAAGGACGTTAACCGAGTAGGTGATGTCGGGCCTAGTCGCTTGTAGGTACAAGAGTCTACCTACAAGTCTGCGATATTGACTAGTATCGGCTCGGACTTCTTCATCGTCTTTTGGAAGTTTGATATTTTGTTCCATGGAAAAAGCACTGGGTCGACAACCCGTCATCCCACTATCTTTAAGAATGTCAAGAACATACTTTCGTTGGCTCAAGACTAGTCCTTCTCGAGTACGCGTTACTTCTATCCCTAGTAAATACTTTAAAGGCCCAAGGTCTTTGATGCTGAATTCCTTATCAAGGAATGATGTTGTTTCCTTAATCTTTTCAATGTTATTTCCGGTCAGAATCACGTCGTCCACGTATATGAGTGCCGCGACAAACGAATCTTTGGACTTGAAAATGAGCAAGGAATGGTCGGCTCGAGATTGTTGAAAACCAATATGTTGTAGGGAAGTGGTGAACCTTTGATACCAATTTCTCGATGCTTGTTTCAAACCGTAGGGCGATCTTTTGAGTCGACACACCTTGCCTTCTCTTCCCCTTTCGAAGCCTTGCGGTATTTTCATGTATATTTCTTCGTCCAAGTCTCCGTGTAGAAAGGCGTTATTGACGTCCAGTTGATTAATTACCCAATTCCTTTTTGTAGCAACCGCAAGTAGAGTTCGTACGGTAACGAGTTTGGCCACCGGTGTGAAAGTGTCATGGAAATCGATTCCCTCCACTTGTGTAAACCCTTTTGTGACCAATCTCGCCTTATATCTTTCAACTTCCCCATTCGGTTTGTATTTCAATTTGTACACCCACTTTGATCCTATAGCATGCTTCCCTTTCGGCAAATCCTCAACAGTTCATGTTCCATTTTGTTCAAGTGCCCGAATTTCCTGTTTCATGGCTTCTCTCCAGTTCGAATCCTGTACGGCTTCTTTAAAAGTCATTGGCTCATCGTTGGAACTGATGGCCGCTGGAAATGCTTTGTGAGAATTAGTAAACTTATTATAAGAAATGAAATTAGCGATTGAGTGTACCGTGGAGGAACTTTGACGGGATGGGTAGAGCTTGGTTTATGGATGGTGGGAGATCGACAACGTATTCGTTGACATGTGCCGGTCGGGATCTGTTTCTCTTTTCTCTAACCGGTATTTTGGCTGGTACATGATTCTCTATTTCTTCATGTAATGGTGGGAGATCCTTTGTGGGGCCTATTTCATCCACTACTAAATTTTCCATTCCAACTTCATTATCATGGTGGTCACCCACGTGATCTTGCATGGATATATTTTCTTCATGCAAAGTTGAATGATTCCCTTCTGTAGTGGCTTGCTCTTGGTTTATTATTATTAGTGCTTGGTTCCTCTTGAGTGGGTAGATACCAATGAGGTAGGGCGAAAATTTCTGGTTCTTTTTCTTCGGTTCGAGCATTGATCTTGTCATGTGGAAAGATGTTCTCAACGAATTTTACACCCCTTGAGATCATCATTTTGTTATTCTTGATATCGAGAATCTTGTACCCTTTTGTCCTGTGCGGATAGCCCAAAAATATCTCGGGTCTTCTTCTCACTTCAAACTTGTCACCTCTCGTCTCTGTGCTTCGATAGTAGGCAAGACAACCGAACACTCTCATGTGATCATAATTAGGTTTTTGGTTGAAAACCATTTCATAAGGAGTCTTGTTATCAGTTACTTTTGATGGAAGTTTATTTATAATATACGCAGTAGTAAGGATGCATTCTCCCCAAAATGTTGATGGCAACTTGGCCTCAAATAATAACGCCCTCGCGGTTTCTAGGAGGTGTCGATGTTTCCGTTCAACGACCCGTTTTGTTGAGGGGTGTGGGGACATGTGGTCTCAAGGAGCATCCCTTCTTGGCTATAAAAAGACATCATTCGATTCGATGTGAATTCTCCCCCATTATCGCATCGAATTCTTTCTATACTCTTATTAAATTGTGTTTTAATCATTTTATGGAAGCTAACCAAACAATCACTCGCATCTGATTTATGTTTCAAAAGATACACCCAAACAGATCGACTAAAACCGTCGACTCTAGTCAAAAAATAATTCGCTCCCGTTAAGGAAGGCGTTCGGTATCTTCCCCATATGTTGCAATGCAAGAGTTCAAAACATTCTTTTGTTTTAACAAAACTATCAAGAAATGGAAGTCTAGTAAACTTTGCCTTGGCACATGAATCACAAATTTCACCATTTGCTTTAGAAGAAACAAAATCCAAAGAGGAAAGTTTACTATGGGATGCATGCCCCAAACGTTGGTGCCAAACATCACATCCTACTACCATGGCCATCCTCTCGCTTCCCACCATCCTCATCTGATATAGACCTTGTTCGCACCTACCCGTTCCAATCAATTTCCTCGAACTCAAGTCCTGCATAACAAAGAAGTCCGGAAAAAATGTTACGGTACAACCGAGATCTTTGGTTAATCAACTAACATATAGTAAGTTACAAGTGAACTCAGGCACATATAAGACATTTCGAATCTTTGACCGGTTTGGTAAAATGCACGACATTCTACCCTTTACGGGTATAGCGTTACCATTAGGAATGGTTACCGGCAATTCCGGTTTTGTTTCGAAATCATCATGAAGTGTTTTAAAAGTATGAGTTATGTACTCGGTGCAACCCGAGTCAACAACCCATTTGTTACCTTCATCGAATCTACCTGCCATGTTTGCCACAGGTTGGGTGACTTCAGTATTAGCCGCATTTTTCCCATTGATCATGTGCATGAACTGCTCATATTGTTCTTTATTTAAGCCCGATATGGGGCTCGTTTCGTTCTGAATGGGTTCCTTCACAGTAGAATTCATCTCAACATAGGCGGCCTTAGCTTTCCCTCCTTTTGTTTTACCTTTCCTAGGCCACCATTCCGGGTACCCAATCAGCTTAAAACATCTGTCACGGTTATGCCCATCCTTATCACAATAGACACAATGCTCCACCTTGTCATCAGTAGCCTTTTTGTTGCTCTTAGGTGTGCTTCGGTTCCATGTGCTACCTGCCCCGTCTTTCTTCATGAAGGCGTGAAACGTAGCAGAATCATTGTTTGTTTTCATCCCGGTGGAAACGACCTTTTGTTGTTCATCCTTCGAAACGAGGTGGTATGCTTCTCCCAAGGCGGGTGTCGGTTTCATGGCGAGAATTTGTGTTCTAATGGTCGAAAACTCATTGTCGAGTCCGAGTAGAAACTCGTACAATCTTTCTTTGTTTTTTGATTCGGTTAACTTTTTGCTAACTTCACATGTGCAGCCCGTACATGAACATCTTAGGACCGAAAAAACTTAACTAATTTCATCCCATAGTGTTCTCAATCTAGTGTAATATGCCGATACCGAGGACCCATCTTGCATTGTCGTCATCAAAAGTTGCTTTAATTCATATGCCCTAGGGGCACTTTCTTTCCCGAAACGTTCTTGTAGATCTTTCCATATTTCTTTCGCGGAATTAGCGTATTTCACGCTAACCCTTATCTCCTTTTCCATGGCTGTAGCCAGCCACCCTCTGATAATGCATCACAACGAAGCCATAACATGTGGTCGTCATGAGTTTTCTCTGGTTTCGGTATGGTTCCATCGATGAATCCGATTTTGTTTTTCGCAAACAAAAAAGTCTCTATCTCCTGGACCTAGTCGAGATAATTGTTATCATTCAAGGCCTTATTCACGTGCATTTGGGTGGGGTAATCAGATGGATGCAGGTAATAGGGTGAGGTGTGATCTGTGCCAGCATTGCTTACCATTTTTGGAATTTGTTCTTTGTCACCGACCATGTGTACGATGATCGGCGGTATTTAGGGTTAGGAGTATTTGGTCAAGCGTGTTAAAAAACACTGCTCTTATACCAAATAAAAGTTGAATATTGTCAAATGGTTTTTGTTGGGATTGAACCCTACCAGAGGAACAGATAATGTAAAGCCAAAACCGGATCACATCAGAGGACTACAATAAGCAGCAGTTTACACTTTGCTTTCCCCTTGACAGTGGTAATCTAACAGCTGATGGATCTTAAGTGCTGCTCACTATAACAACTGATGAACCAAACACTGGTGATACTCTAAAGACTGCTGAAGACAAACACTGTTGCTCTATCTACTGCTGTTTCTTAAGTACTGCTGAAGACTCAAGCACTGCCCACTCAAAGACTGATCACCTTTGAAGAAAGCACTGAAGTTCAACACCAGTGCTCAGGCTACAACAGTGGAACGTTGAAGCAGTTGTTATCTCTTGTTTTGTATTGTACTAATAATTAGATGTTGCATATCACTAGTTTGTTTAGAACAGTGTTTATAGGTTGTTAGTTTGTTAGATGTCACTATCATGGTGACGTCAGCTGAGATGCTTCAGTGGTTTGGTTAGCCTATAAATGGAGCAGTACCCTGTACTGTTACATATGATTGACTGAGTAGATTCTTCTTCTTCAGTCCAATCCTTTCATCTTGTGCAACCAACCTTGGGGTATCAGGCTGAGGGGGAGCTTAGTTCTGTAACCATGCTGTAATCATTTGCTTTGTATTTCAATCATTCAACTTAATGAAAAGCATTTGTTTATCAAACTATTTTTCTTCTTTGATTGTGTTTACAAAGTTTGTATCCATTTCCGCTGCACTTTATATCATTTCATATATTCTGACTGTTCAATTTATACAAACAAACACAATCATGAGAGCCTCGGTGTCACACCCCGATTTCCACGTATATCACCGGTGGGCCCGGTGGGGGATTACCGTGACGTAGTTGGCAACAATATAGTCAAACCACACAATTATATGAATGCACAGCGGAAGCAAAAGATAAATATATTACATTCCGGATATGAAATAATATCAAGTGTTACGATGGAAAGTAAAGGATCCACAGGTGAATCAAATCAAAGAAATTGTTCAACAGACTTTAGACGCCTAGAACTTGCAAGATTCTTTATTAATGTCCTGAGCAGCTCCCAGCCTATTACGTACTTGTACCTGTCACTTAGACTTTTGAAAATACGTCAGTTTTCACTGGTAAATACACTCAACTGACTCATTTGAAAAGAGTTTAGGAAAATTGATTTGAATGCACCAGGCACAAATTATTTTGACACTTTGATTAAAATGCACAGAGGCAAAATTAATCTTTTATAACTTGAGACAATCATAATTATGATCTTGTATACAGATTTACATGTTCGTTGTACGTTCAGGGCCCGATATAGAAACCGAGTCATGATTAATAGACACATCACAAGTATAGGCCCACTGAGCGTGAGATACCGTTTCCCTTATGCAACTGTCAGGTGTATGCCTACACCCCGTGCATAAGACGTGACCATTTTATAATACAATGATGTCAAGGATATCCGGGACATGGTCATTAACCCCTAAAGGCTTTTATTTCAAACAATACAGATCAAACCGGGTTACCTCAATAACTTAATCACAATCCGATTAAATATTCAATACCCGACCAAGCGGTATTATTATACCGTATCCCAAGCCCGTATAGGGAAAATAAGTTAAGAGTATTTACCTGAGCTAGCTCCTGTCTTAAAATAGCAAGAATAATAACTCAGCCGTATTCACTTAAGTAAGCGTAGGTACAATTTACCGAAAGGCTCTAGTCTGGAACGATGGTATAAATAACCAATTAGAATGCTAACGGGTCTTTAATTAAGCCTAAGCTTAGACCGGTTAGTCTTAAAGAATTGTTACGGTTTAATCGCGTGAAAGGCGAAAACCGTGAATGGAGTGTGATTTTGACCCAACAAGTTTGAAGACTTGTTTCATAAGGGTATAACAATTATACTCTGGATTTTGGGGTTAAAACAATATAGTTTGACCCGTTTCGGCTAAATTATGTAAACTAGTTACATAAGCCGAACCGTGCGCGCAATAGGCGCAACGGGTAACCGTGAGAGTCCTACGCTTGTTTCCTAATTCAATATGCCTTAAAGAGGTTGTGGTATCAGTAGGATACCTCCCGTGATGCCCGAAACGAGTTTAAGTTGGTGATACGCCCCGTAGGGGTTTTTCGGTCATTTTAAAGATTATTAAGGAGGTTTTAGAGTTCTACAGGGAATCTGAGTTTCCCGATCAGTTTATAAAGTCTAAAATACTTTATTTATTATTTAAAATCAGTAGCAATTGGAATCAGGTCAAAAGACCTTATAGAACTCGATTTATGGCCGAAAAGGGCATATTCGGTATTTACCGAACCGTAGCCATAACCGCAGGTTATGAGCGAGGTAAAAATTATTAAAAATCTTTAAAATTCCCAAAATTATTATTTTAATACAGTGGGTAAAAGTTTTGGTGACGAAATCTTGGTTTAGATGGTCGTTATGCTAATTGCGCCGTTAATTACTAAAGTTTACTTTAATTGCGCTTTTTAGCATAACTCTCATTCTAGACCTCGGATTGATGTGAAACTTTAAGGACATGCTTATAATTTAATAAGCAAGGTTATGGTCCGTTCACGTGTCCGAAATACTCGTTTTATTTTAAAAAGGCCGTTACGGTCAACTTTTAGGCGAATGACGGAAATGCGTAAAAGACTCGGATAACTTATGAACCGATCACAGAGGTTTATACTAACATGTGACCTGGTCCTAAGAGAGTCCTAAGGTATATCTATACCTCACTAAAACGGGTCAGAACTGAAGTCAAAGCAAAAGTCAAACTTTTGCGACATTCGGCTCCGAACCGGGTCAATATAGCAAATGATCGATTCAAACGAGCGCAAACAAGTTTATATACTTACTATCATGTTTTATAAGTGTCAAAACAGGTTTCATAACATATACATTACAGATTATGCATAAATTGCTAAAATAGCTTTCTGTTGACTTTTTAACCGCACGTTTGACTCGATATTTGACATAGTTAGAGTGGTGATCAGGGGGAACCCTTTTAGAGGTTTATTACCCACATAATTACCTACTCAAAACTACTTTTGATCCGTCATAAGACTGAACCATTTGCAAGTTATTGTAATGACAACCGTTAGTTACGACGGTTGTGTTTATAGGCTAAAACTATGGAAATGCAGGACCAAAATGAGTATGAACGACTTACAGAAGTGTGTTCTTGCTTATAGAGCAGAGAAGAGGACTTGAGGGCTCTTGCAATGACCAGAGATGTGTGTTTTTGGTGTTGTGAATGTTATGTGCATAATGTGGCTATTTATAGCCAATGCCAAGCATCCATGATCATTACAAACACCTACAACAGTCCAGAGATGATGGGTAGGTGTCCCAGAGGGCTATGGGTCGAGTATGGGGCGCCCATGCCTCATTGATTGATTGTTTGGTCGTTCATAAGCTCCAAAAGGCATGTAGTTACTAACATTCTGCATCTGGGCACTTTACGCGACCCGCATGGAAGTTCCATGCTTGTTTAACGCGGGTCGCCTGGGAATCAACTAACAGACGCGTAATAGAGGAGGCTCGCGGCCCGCCTCAACTTAACCCATAACACAACGCGGGTCGCGAGAGGTCAGATTTCCAGAAATTCTAAATCTTTTGTAATGATTACGAAATCCTGGTAATTAATAACGAAATCTTTCGTAATGATTTACCTGACCTTTCGGGTTTGAAGGGGTAACTTTGCGGTTTGGCCCTCGGTTATTTACCGATAGGGGCCTCGTGTTATTTACCCGCATTATAAAGTCCCCGGTTGGTTTATTAATTATTTGGAAAGCCTTAACTTTCACTGTTGACGCTTTTAACCCTTCTCATACGAATTTGAGTATAACTCTCTCGTTTTAAGACGGAACTTCGCGGAATTTATACAGTATATTCTAGTGAGCGTATAATACTGTTACGAAGCCTTGGGAACGTTAAAGGGTCACTCAGAGGTATAATTAAACATGTTGACACAGTTAACCCCTGTAGTTCGAAATCTCTCACTTTCTTCCGTGTTTTGCTTCCGTACGATCTATGATTTATTCGTTTGAAGGTACAAGCATTATTTTAGGGTTACTATACAGTATATTTACCCTTGTTGACATTTATAACCCTCGAATTTATATACTTTCAAGGTTTGTCAAAATTAGTCCTTTATTTAATATCAATGCCACGTGTAAACAAATGACACGTGTTAGCACATTATTGGACACAAAAATTCGAGGTGTTACATCCTCACCCCCTTAAAATAAATCTCGACCCGAGATTTACTCAAATAAATAGGGGTACTTTTCTTTCATTGTGGCTTCGACTTCCCACGTATATTCGGGACCTCTACGAGCATCCCATTTGACTTTTACAATCGGTGCGTGCTTTCTTCGAAGCTTTTTCCACCTGTCGATCTTCAATCGACAAAGGCTTTTCTACAAACTTCAAGCTCTCATCTACATGCACATCTGTGTGCGGGACCACCAATGAATCATCGGCGAAGCACTTCTTTAGATTGCAGATGTGGAACATATTGCGAATTCCATTGAGCTCTTCTGGTAAGTTCAACTTGTAGGCAACCGGTCCGACACGTTCGATAACCTTGAAAGGTCCTACGTATCTCGGGCTTAGCTTGCCTTTCTTACCAAAACGCATCACCCCATTCCAGGGTGATACTTTAAGCAACACTTTATCACCTACTTCGAAGTGAAAAGCTTTACGCTTTTGGGTCTACGTAATTCTTCTGCCTATTTCGGGAAACTTTGAGATGGTCACGAATCTGAACAATCTTGTTCATTGTTTCGAACACTATCTCTGGTCCGGATAATTGGACATCTCCGACTTCCGCCCAACAGACGGGCGCTCTACACCTTCTACCGTATAATGCCTCGAAAGGCGCAGCCTTAATGCTGGTATGGTAGCTATTGTCGTAGGGGAATTTAATTAACGGTAGGTTCTTATCCCAACTACCACCCAAATCGATCGCACATGCACGTAGCATGTCTTCCAACGTTTGAATAGTACGTTCACTCCGACCGTCAGTCTAAGGATGATGAGATGTACTGAAATTCAAACGTGTGCCTAAAGATTGTTGGAAATTCTTCCAAAATGCGATGTGTATCTTGTTATCTCTGTCAGAGATAATGGACACATGTACGCTAGGCAAGGCTACAATCTTAGCAACGTACAACTGGGCTAACATGTCGGAGCTATAAGTCTCCTTGATGGGTAAGAGATGTGCTGATTTAGTCAGTCTGTCAACTATAACCCATATCGTATCATTTCCTTTCCTCGCCCTGGGTAATATGGCAATAAAATCCATAGTTACCATCTCTTACTTCCACTTGGGACGTTCAAGCTGTTGTAGCAAGCCAGATGGCTTTTGATGCTCAGCCTTGACTTGCGCACCAGTTAAGCATTTTGCTACATAGGTGGCTACAGACTTTTTCGAGCTTATCCACCAACAATTTGCCTTTAGATCCTGGGTAGCTGATGGCAATTCTTAATCGTCGCCTAATTAGGGTTGCGGTAATTACTATATAAGCAATGTGAACCGTCTTTCTTAGTTAATAATATAAAACTTTCAGAATATGGAGTCAGGCTATATGAGCCTATATCTTAAAACTTACTTAATCAAGGTTTCGATTGTTCTATGGCAATATGGAGTTTTCACAATGCTCCAGCCCACAGCGGGATGTTAATATTTATTCTACCTGCCTCCCAGGAGGTTAGCAGGGAAAACTTATGAGAAGATAATCAAGATACTGGAAGACTACAGAGATTTTCCATATCTCAGGCTCCAATTCATTCATTATTCTTTGTGTCGAACAAGTGACACATATTAGTCCACGAATTCCAAATTCGGGAGCATTTATTTGGACAATTCCATTCTGGATATCTTCTTTGAATACTACTAGTCGACTTTAGTACAATATGACCATTGGGGTATCTCAGGTGTTCCATGTATTAAACCCCCATACTGATCAGGCATGGAAGTAATCTATGGGACACACTAGAATACGCCAATCCTCATATGGCACTTTTATCAAACATAGTTTGGCATTCGCAGGCGATAGAAAAACAAATGAGAAAAATATATGAAAATAACATATGTTGTCGTATTCTATGCGAGGAAAGAGTACTTTTAGATTTTTCAGAAGGATTTCTTGCCGATACTGGAAGAATCGGTTAATTTGGTTTCTTTGGTAAGTTATACCTTGCGAATATTATAAAAGTTTGCTAAGTTATGGTTTATTGGTATCCAATCCAAAATAAAACTCTTAGCATTTAAATTTCTGATAAAAAGATAGGGAAAGTACCTGAGACCATTATTTATGAACTAGCTCAGGTATTTAGGCGCTTTCATTCTTAGGCTTTCCTTCTTTAGCCGCTTTTCCTTTGACATACTTAGGGCACGTGGTCTTGATGTGGCCCTTCTCATTACAGCCGAAGCAGACTGCATTCTCCATGTCCCCACAGTCCAACGTTGTATGTTCCCCCGATTTGCAGATCCCACATACCCTTGGTTGTGATCGGGATTTTGATTCGAACCTGCACTTCCCATAGTGGCACTTCTTGCAGGTCTTGCATACCGGTTTCTGGTTGGACTTTCGTTTGTTCTTCTTCATAGAGCTCTGGGAGTTCCTTTCCTCCCTTTTTCTTTTTAGCTTATCTTTGGCATTTGAGGTATGAACAAGGTCCTCCTTATGAGTAAGGAAATGTGGTCCTAGATAATATTTAGAGGGAGTAGCATGGGGCTCCTTGAACTTTTTCACAGCCTCCTTCACAGCCTTCCTAACCGCTGCGTTTATCATTGTTTGAAGAACATCTTCGGAAATTCTAAGGCTCACAATCGTTGCATCATCTGCATGTGTCACATCATTCATAACACGAACGACGGCTGTCTCATCTGAGTTCGCCATTTCCGATATTGGTCCCTAACACCAATAAAAATAACTTCTTAGCTGCAATCCAACAACCGCTTTTCTTTATCCTGATGGCCTTAACATATACTAACCATGGTATTTATAGACCATATGGGCTAATATAGTACTAACATTCTCAATGAATGTTATTTAATATATTCATTATGTTTAGCCTAGGTCACGGAAGACCATCAATGGCATTTAAGGTTTGGGCCTAGTTCATCATCTTTTGACAGGGGATCAAAACATCACATCTGTCTTTATTATATTGATGAATTTTGAATAGCTCGAAAGCTTGCCATAAAGATATCAGAAAAGAGTGATTCCTAATAGATATCAATATCAATCTAGGATTTGTTGGAGCGTTTTCTTAAGTACCAACGACAAATTTCCATTTCGTATTAAATGATCGGAGTCCTAAACAGGCGGAGACAACAGTTCTCAGCAACTATGATTCGTTATAGAATTATATGAGCCAGTAATAACTAATTTCTGCATAACTGCTTGATAAGGAAGGTACCTGCTATATATTTATCATACTGCACCATCTCCCGGGAGTTCATCCTGACGACTCAGGCGTTTGTTCTTTTGGCTTCTTCGGGCTTCTTCTGATTCCTAGGGCAGTTGGTCTTGATATGCCCCTTTTCGTTGCAACCGTAGCAGGTTGCATCCTTCAACTCCTTGCATTCCAAGGTTTTATGTTTCTGAGACTTGTAAATTCCACACGGTAGAGGCTGAGATTCAAATCTGCATTTCCCAAGGTGGTATTTCCTACAGGTTTCGCACTTGGTCTTCTCAACCGACTGCTGGCTGTCTCTTTTAAACCTGGTACTCTTCCTATCGGAGCGATGAGAATTCTCACCCTCCCTTTTTCTCTTTCCATCTTTAGAGGCCTTGGCAGCCTTGTTTCTAACCACATCGAGTGTGAGAGATAGCGACAGATCTGCTGTTGACCTGAATGTAGTAGGTCTCGAAGCCTTAACACTGGCTTTGATTTCTGGGGCTAAACCCCCAATGAAGCGAGCAATCCTCTTGGGTTCTGGTGTTACTAGGTAAGGAACCAGTCTGGACAGGGTGTTAAAATTGGTAAGGTAAGCTTTACAATCTAAGTTTGTCATAACCAATGATAAGAAATCCGATTCGATTCTTTCGACCTCATGTTGAGGGCAGTAGTTCTCCCTAATGAGAGTAACAAACTGCTCCCATGTCATGTTATAGAGCGGGATCTTCCCAGTAGCTTGAATGAGAGACCCCCACCATGCCAGTGCCTCTCCTTTGAACGATTGGGATACATACTTTACTACATCCCTTTCCGCACAACCGCTGATGTCCACCACCGTGTCCATTTCTTCCAACCAAGTCATACAATCTACTGCTCCCTTTTCCCCCGTGAAATCTCGGGGTTTACAGGAAGCAAAGTATTTATAGGTACAAGACTTGGTACGTTGTTCATTATCGAACACTTGCTTCTTGGATGGAACACTGTGTTCATATGAATGACGATCGTCATCCTTCTTTGGTCCTTCATTCTTAGAGGGCGGCTCGTTATGAGGCTCTGAATGAGTTTTAGGGACAGATTTAGAGTGAGGTATAGATGAGGCTTTACTATTAGTCTCACTATATTCCCTAAATCGCTCCTCTACAGCTTTAGATACCGCTGAATCAATCAATGTACGAAGCTCTCCTCTGGTTATATTAATCCTTTCATCATCGCGGTTTTCCAGAGAGTGACTGTTCTCTTCCTTTGACCTAGCCATGTAGCTTTATATGCTACATAAAATCAAACAAGGGCAAGGTTTATATGGAAGCTCTTACAGTTTTATCGTCTTAAACGATTTATTAACCATGGTAATATAAACCATATCGGTTAATTTGTTAGTTATATTTAATTATCACCTTCATTATAATTTATCCTAGTTATAAAACATCAAGGATATTAAGGTGGCGCAGAGGGCCTAGTCACAAGGACAAATTTTAAATCATAAGCCATGATTTCAGAGAATCAAGGCCCTTAAATCTATTAGCACAACAGGCCTAGTCATAAGGACATATATAATTTATAAGCTATGATTTCAGAGAATCACAGCATGAAGGTATTCTGGCACAATAGGCCTAGTCACTAGGACATTTATAATTTATAAGCTAGGATTTCAGAGAATCAAAGCCTTGAGGTTTGAACCTAGTTCATTACCTTTTTCTGACAGGGAGTCATAGACTACCACTGCCTTTTGTCTTATATGACAATTAGTATGGCCCGTAGGCACTACATCACTATTGGATGTTTAATAAGTTTGGCCCGTAGGCACTACATCACTAATGGATTTTTAATAAGTTTGGCCCGTAGGCACTACATCACTAAAGGATGTCTAATAAGTTTGGCCCGTAGGCACTACATCACTAATGGATGTTTAATAAGTTTGGCCCGTAGGCACTACATCACTAATGGATGTTTAATAAGTTTGGCCCGTAGGCACTACATCACTAATGGATGTTTTTAAAAATGATCATCTTTATTGACGATTTAACCCATGATTTATAAATCACTAATTTGGGTTTTGGAATCCATAGAAGGATTCTCTTATAGAAATGACGCGTGCGATTTTTAACGAATCACATCTGCCATGGATGTTAACATGATCACAGAGGTTAACTGGAATTCTGAATCTTTTAGTCAGATCTTACCATCTTGGCCCGGTCTTATAATTGACCCGAAGGCTAGGTTTCACATTTAAGATTCTTAATTAATAATTATCGCAGATCAATTTTAAATTGAGGTGTTAAATATGGATCTGAATCTAATTATGGAACTACCATCTTGGCCCGATCTTTACAATGACACGTGGCTAGATCTTGCCCTTTTTAGATTTTGCCATTTTATTATAATGGTAGATCCTGCAATAGGAAATATTATTTTCCATTTATTTAATATTCTTGTTTAGAATGAAAGTTTAAATTTAATCATTCCACTATATGAAAATAAAAATATAAGGTTGCCCTAAGCGGGACTTGAAAATAATAATGTTGTCCTCGAAGGGACTGAAAGGTAAATATGTTCTTATAAAGACTTATTAAGGAAACGATCTTCAGCAAGAGGAGTTTCTTCTTCATTCATTTCCTGAATGTTTTCTCCTTGGTTGCACGTTTCATCATGGTCGCGGTACGAAGCTCAGCAGTTCAAGACTCCGGTGTGGAGAACTCTTATTACGGCTTCTTCGCTTGGCGACGCATCCAATAAAAATAATAATTGGAAGCAGTAAATTCCAGATTAGAATTGGGAGTATTCCTATGTTAAGTCTAGACTCGAATATGTGCAATTGTGTCATTGAGATTAAACACATAAGGATAGTGTTTAATTCACTCAATGTTGGCTCTGATACCAACCTGTCACACCCCGATTTCCACGTATATCACCGGTGGGCCCGGTGGGGGATTACCGTGACGTAGTTGGCAACAATATAGTCAAACCACACAATTATATGCATGCACAGCGGAAGCAAAAGATAAATATATTACATTCCGGATATGAAATAATATCAAGTGTTACGACGGAAAGTAAAGGATCCACAGGTGAATCAAATCAAAGAAATTGTTCAACAGACTTTAGACGCCTAGAACTTGCAAGATTCTTTATTAATGTCCTGAGCAGCTCCCAGCCTATTACGTACTTGTACCTGTCACTTAGACTTTTGAAAATACGTCAGTTTTCACTGGTAAATACACTCAACTGACTCATTTGAAAAGAGTTTAGGAAAATTGATTTGAATGCACCAGGCACAAATTATTTTGACACTTTGATTAAAATGCACAGAGGCAAAATTAATCTTTTATAACTTGAGACAATCATAATTATGATCTTGTATACAGATTTACATGTTCGTTGTACGTTCAGGGCCCGATATAGAAACCGAGTCATGATTAATAGACACATCACAAGTATAGGCCCACTGAGCGTGAGATACCGTTTCCCTTATGCAACTGTCAGGTGTATGCCTACACCCCGTGCATAAGACGTGACCATTTTATAATACAATGATGTCAAGGATATCCGGGACATGGTCATTAACCCCTAAAGGCTTTTATTTCAAACAATACAGATCAAACCGGGTTACCTCAATAACTTAATCACAATCCGATTAAATATTCAATACCCGACCAAGCGGTATTATTATACCGTATCCCAAGCCCGTATAGGGAAAATAAGTTAAGAGTATTTACCTGAGCTAGCTCCTGTCTTAAAATAGCAAGAATAATAACTCAGCCGTATTCACTTAAGTAAGCATAGGTACAATTTACCGGAAGGCTCTAGTCTGGAACGATGGTATAAATAACCAATTAGAATGCTAACGGGTCTTTAATTAAGCCTAAGCTTAGACCGGTTAGTCTTAAAGAATTGTTACGGTTTAATCGCGTGAAAGGCGAAAACCGTGAATGGAGTGTGATTTTGACCCAACAAGTTTGAAGACTTGTTTCATAAGGGTATAACAATTATACTCTGGATTTTGGGGTTAAAACAATATAGTTTGACCCGTTTCGGCTAAATTATGTAAACTAGTTACATAAGCCGAACCGTGCGCGCAATAGGCGCAACGGGTAACCGTGAGAGTCCTACGCTTGTTTCCTAATTCAATATGCCTTAAAGAGGTTGTGGTATCAGTAGGATACCTCCCGTGATGCCCGAAACGAGTTTAAGTTGGTGATACGCCCCGTAGGGGTTTTTCGGTCATTTTAAAGATTATTAAGGAGGTTTTAGAGTTCTACAGGGAATCTGAGTTTCCCGATCAGTTTATAAAGTCTAAAATACTTTATTTATTATTTAAAATCAGTAGCAATTGGAATCGGGTCAAAAGACCTTATAGAACTCGATTTATGGCCGAAAAGGGCATATTCGGTATTTACCGAACCGTAGCCATAACCGCAGGTTATGAGCGAGGTAAAAATTATTAAAAATCTTTAAAATTCTCAAAATTATTATTTTAATACAGTGGGTAAAAGTTTTGGTGACGAAATCTTGGTTTAGATGGTCGTTATGCTAATTGCGCCGTTAATTACTAAAGTTTACTTTAATTGCGCTTTTTAGCATAACTCTCATTCTAGACCTCGGATTGATGTGAAACTTTAAGGACATGCTTATAATTTAATAAGCAAGGTTATGGTCCGTTCACGTGTCCGAAATACTCGTTTTATTTTAAAAAGGCCGTTACGGTCAACTTTTAGGCGAATGACGGAAATGCGTAAAAGACTCGGATAACTTATGAACCGATCACAGAGGTTTATACTAACATGTGACCTGGTCCTAAGAGAGTCCTAAGGTATATCTATACCTCACTAAAACGGGTCAGAACTGAAGTCAAAGCAAAAGTCAAACTTTTGCGACATTCGGCTCCGAACCGGGTCAATATAGCAAATGATCGATTCAAACGAGCGCAAACAAGTTTATATACTTACTATCATGTTTTATAAGTGTCAAAATAGGTTTCATAACATATACATTACAGATTATGCATAAATTGCTAAAATAGCTTTCTGTTGACTTTTTAACCGCACGTTTGACTCGATATTTGACATAGTTAGAGTGGTGATCAGGGGGAACCCTTTTAGAGGTTTATTACCCACATAATTACCTACTCAAAACTACTTTTGATCCGTCATAAGACTGAACCATTTGCAAGTTATTGTAATGACAACCGTTAGTTACGACGGTTGTGTTTATAGGCTAAAACTATGGAAATGCAGGACCAAAATGAGTATGAACGACTTACAGAAGTGTGTTCTTGCTTATAGAGCAGAGAAGAGGACTTGAGGGCTCTTGCAATGACCAGAGATGTGTGTTTTTGGTGTTGTGAATGTTATGTGCATAATGTGGCTATTTATAGCCAATGCCAAGCATCCATGATCATTACAAACACCTACAACAGTCCAGAGATGATGGGTAGGTGTCCCAGAGGGCTATGGGTCGAGTATGGGGCGCCCATGCCTCATTGATTGATTGTTTGGTCGTTCATAAGCTCCAAAAGGCATGTAGTTACTAACATTCTGCATCTGGGCACTTTACGCGACCCGCATGGAAGTTCCATGCTTGTTTAACGCGGGTCGCCTGGGAATCAACTAACAGACGCGTAATAGAGGAGGCTCGCGGCCCGCCTCAACTTAACCCATAACACAACGCGGGTCGCGAGAGGTCAGATTTCCAGAAATTCTAAATCTTTTGTAATGATTACGAAATCCTGGTAATTAATAACGAAATCTTTCGTAATGATTTACCTGACCTTTCGGGTTTGAAGGGGTAACTTTGCGGTTTGGCCCTCGGTTATTTACCGATAGGGGCCTCGTGTTATTTACCCGCATTATAAAGTCCCCGGTTGGTTTATTAATTATTTGGAAAGCCTTAACTTTCACTGTTGACGCTTTTAACCCTTCTCATACGAATTTGAGTATAACTCTCTCGTTTTAAGACGGAACTTCGCGGAATTTATACAGTATATTCTAGTGAGCGTATAATACTGTTACGAAGCCTTGGGAACGTTAAAGGGTCACTCAGAGGTATAATTAAACATGTTGACACAGTTAACCCCTGTAGTTCGAAATCTCTCACTTTCTTCCGTGTTTTGCTTCCGTACGATCTATGATTTATTCGTTTGAAGGTACAAGCATTATTTTAGGGTTACTATACAGTATATTTACCCTTGTTGACATTTATAACCCTCGAATTTATATACTTTCAAGGTTTGTCAAAATTAGTCCTTTATTTAATATCAATGCCACGTGTAAACAAATGACACGTGTTAGCACATTATTGGACACAAAAATTCGAGGTGTTACATCCTCACCCCCTTAAAATAAATCTCGACCCGAGATTTACTCAAATAAATAGGGGTACTTTTCTTTCATTGTGGCTTCGACTTCCCACGTATATTCGGGACCTCTACGAGCATCCCATTTGACTTTTACAATCGGTGCGTGCTTTCTTCGAAGCTTTTTCCACCTGTCGATCTTCAATCGACAAAGGCTTTTCTACAAACTTCAAGCTCTCATCTACATGCACATCTGTGTGCGGGACCACCAATGAATCATCGGCGAAGCACTTCTTTAGATTGCAGATGTGGAACATATTGCGAATTCCATTGAGCTCTTCTGGTAAGTTCAACTTGTAGGCAACCGGTCCGACACGTTCGATAACCTTGAAAGGTCCTACGTATCTCGGGCTTAGCTTGCCTTTCTTACCAAAACGCATCACCCCATTCCAGGGTGATACTTTAAGCAACACTTTATCACCTACTTCGAAGTGAAAAGCTTTACGCTTTTGGGTCTACGTAATTCTTCTGCCTATTTCGGGAAACTTTGAGATGGTCACGAATCTGAACAATCTTGTTCATTGTTTCGAACACTATCTCTGGTCCGGATAATTGGACATCTCCGACTTCCGCCCAACAGACGGGCGCTCTACACCTTCTACCGTATAATGCCTCGAAAGGCGCAGCCTTAATGCTGGTATGGTAGCTATTGTCGTAGGGGAATTTAATTAACGGTAGGTTCTTATCCCAACTACCACCCAAATCGATCGCACATGCACGTAGCATGTCTTCCAACGTTTGAATAGTACGTTCACTCCGACCGTCAGTCTAAGGATGATGAGATGTACTGAAATTCAAACGTGTGCCTAAAGATTGTTGGAAATTCTTCCAAAATGCGATGTGTATCTTGTTATCTCTGTCAGAGATAATGGACACATGTACGCTAGGCAAGGCTACAATCTTAGCAACGTACAACTGGGCTAACATGTCGGAGCTATAAGTCTCCTTGATGGGTAAGAGATGTGCTGATTTAGTCAGTCTGTCAACTATAACCCATATCGTATCATTTCCTTTCCTCGCCCTGGGTAATATGGCAATAAAATCCATAGTTACCATCTCTTACTTCCACTTGGGACGTTCAAGCTGTTGTAGCAAGCCAGATGGCTTTTGATGCTCAGCCTTGACTTGCGCACCAGTTAAGCATTTTGCTACATAGGTGGCTACAGACTTTTTCGAGCTTATCCACCAACAATTTGCCTTTAGATCCTGGGTAGCTGATGGCAATTCTTAATCGTCGCCTAATTAGGGTTGCGGTAATTACTATATAAGCAATGTGAACCGTCTTTCTTAGTTAATAATATAAAACTTTCAGAATATGGAGTCAGGCTATATGAGCCTATATCTTAAAACTTACTTAATCAAGGTTTCGATTGTTCTATGGCAATATGGAGTTTTCACAATGCTCCAGCCCACAGCGGGATGTTAATATTTATTCTACCTGCCTCCCAGGAGGTTAGCAGGGAAAACTTATGAGAAGATAATCAAGATACTGGAAGACTACAGAGATTTTCCATATCTCAGGCTCCAATTCATTCATTATTCTTTGTGTCGAACAAGTGACACATATTAGTCCACGAATTCCAAATTCGGGAGCATTTATTTGGACAATTCCATTCTGGATATCTTCTTTGAATACTACTAGTCGACTTTAGTACAATATGACCATTGGGGTATCTTAGGTGTTCCATGTATTAAACCCCCATACTGATCAGGCATGGAAGTAATCTATGGGACACACTAGAATACGCCAATCCTCATATGGCACTTTTATCAAACATAGTTTGGCATTCGCAGGCGATAGAAAAACAAATGAGAAAAATATATGAAAATAACATATGTTGTCGTATTCTATGCGAGGAAAGAGTACTTTTAGATTTTTCAGAAGGATTTCTTGCCGATACTGGAAGAATCGGTTAATTTGGTTTCTTTGGTAAGTTATACCTTGCGAATATTATAAAAGTTTGCTAAGTTATGGTTTATTGGTATCCAATCCAAAATAAAACTCTTAGCATTTAAATTTCTGATAAAAAGATAGGGAAAGTACCTGAGACCATTATTTATGAACTAGCTCAGGTATTTAGGCGCTTTCATTCTTAGGCTTTCCTTCTTTAGCCGATTTTCCTTTGACATACTTAGGGCACGTGGTCTTGATGTGGCCCTTCTCATTACAGCCGAAGCAGACTGCATTCTCCATGTCCCCACAGTCCAACGTTGTATGTTCCCCCGATTTGCAGATCCCACATACCCTTGGTTGTGATCGGGATTTTGATTCGAACCTGCACTTCCCATAGTGGCACTTCTTGCAGGTCTTGCATACCGGTTTCTGGTTGGACTTTCGTTTGTTCTTCTTCATAGAGCTCTGGGAGTTCCTTTCCTCCCTTTTTCTTTTTAGCTTATCTTTGGCATTTGAGGTATGAACAAGGTCCTCCTTATGAGTAAGGAAATGTGGTCCTAGATAATATTTAGAGGGAGTAGCATGGGGCTCCTTGAACTTTTTCACAGCCTCCTTCACAGCCTTCCTAACCGCTGCGTTTATCATTGTTTGAAGAACATCTTCGGAAATTCTAAGGCTCACAATCGTAGCATCATCTGCATGTGTCACATCATTCATAACACGAACGACGGCTGTCTCATCTGAGTTCGCCATTTCCGATATTGGTCCCTAACACCAATAAAAATAACTTCTTAGCTGCAATCCAACAACCGCTTTTCTTTATCCTGATGGCCTTAACATATACTAACCATGGTATTTATAGACCATATGGGCTAATATAGTACTAACATTCTCAATGAATGTTATTTAATATATTCATTATGTTTAGCCTAGGTCACGGAAGACCATCAATGGCATTTAAGGTTTGGGCCTAGTTCATCATCTTTTGACAGGGGATCAAAACATCACATCTGTCTTTATTATATTGATGAATTTTGGATAGCTCGAAAGCTTGCCATAAAGATATCAGAAAAGAGTGATTCCTAATAGATATCAATATCAATCTAGGATTTGTTGGAGCGTTTTCTTATGTACCAACGACAAATTTCCATTTCGTATTAAATGATCGGAGTCCTAAATAGGCGGAGACAACAGTTCTCAGCAACTATGATTCGTTATAGAATTATATGAGCCAGTAATAACTAATTTCTGCATAACTGCTTGATAAGGAAGGTACCTGCTATATATTTATCATACTGCACCATCTCCCGGGAGTTCATCCTGACGACTCAGGCGTTTGTTCTTTTGGCTTCTTCGGGCTTCTTCTGATTCCTAGGGCAGTTGGTCTTGATATGCCCCTTTTCGTTGCAACCGTAGCAGGTTGCATCCTTCAACTCCTTGCATTCCAAGGTTTTATGTTTCTGAGACTTGCAAATTCCACACGGTAGAGGCTGAGATTCAAATCTGCATTTCCCGAGGTGGTATTTCCTACAGGTTTCGCACTTGGTCTTCTCAATCGACTGCTGGCTGTCTCTTTTAAACCTGGTACTCTTCCTATCGGAGCGATGAGAATTCTCACCCTCCCTTTTTCTCTTTCCATCTTCAGAGGCCTTGGCAGCCTTGTTTATAACCACATCGAGTGTGAGAGATAGCGACAGATCTGCTGTTGACCTGAATGTAGTAGGTCTCGAAGCCTTAACACTGGCTTTGATTTCTGGGGCTAAACCCCCAATGAAGCGAGCAATCCTCTTGGGTTCTGGTGTTACTAGGTAAGGAACCAGTCTGGACAGGGTGTTAAAATTGGTAAGGTAAGCTTGACAATCTAAGTTTGTCATAACCAATGATAAGAAATCCGATTCGATTCTTTCGACCTCATGTTGAGGGCAGTAGTTCTCCCTAATGAGAGTAACAAACTGCTCCCATGTCATGTTATAGAGCGGGATCTTCCCAGTAGCTTGAATGAGAGACCTCCACCATGCCAGTGCCTCTCCTTTGAACGATTGGGATACATACTTTACTACATCCCTTTCCGCACAACCGCTGATGTCCACCACCGTGTCCATTTCTTCCAACCAAGTCATACAATCTACTGCTCCCTTTTCCCCCGTGAAATCTCGGGGTTTACAG
Organism: Helianthus annuus; assembly: GCF_002127325.2. NCBI lineage: Eukaryota > Viridiplantae > Streptophyta > Magnoliopsida > Asterales > Asteraceae > Helianthus > Helianthus annuus. Next base: position 129,302,415 of record NC_035448.2, on the reverse strand, counting down.
GAAGCAAAGTATTTATAGGTACAAGACTTGGTACGTTGTTCATTATCGAACACTTGCTTCTTGGATGGAACACTGTGTTCATATGAATGACGATCGTCATCCTTCTTTGGTCCTTCATTCTTAGAGGGCGGCTCGTTATGAGGCTCTGAATGAGTTTTAGGGACAGATTTAGAGTGAGGTATAGATGAGGCTTTACTATTAGTCTCACTATATTCCCTAAATCGCTCCTCTACAGCTTTAGATACCGCTGAATCAATCAATGTACGAAGCTCTCCTCTGGTTATATTAATCCTTTCATCATCGCGGTTTTCCAGAGAGTGACTGTTCTCTTCCTTTGACCTAGCCATGTAGCTTTATATGCTACATAAAATCAAACAAGGGCAAGGTTTATATGGAAGCTCTTACAGTTTTATCGTCTTAAACGATTTATTAACCATGGTAATATAAACCATATCGGTTAATTTGTTAGTTATATTTAATTATCACCTTCATTATAATTTATCCTAGTTATAAAACATCAAGGATATTAAGGTGGCGCAGAGGGCCTAGTCACAAGGACAAATTTTAAATCATAAGCCATGATTTCAGAGAATCAAGGCCCTTAAATCTATTAGCACAACAGGCCTAGTCATAAGGACATATATAATTTATAAGCTATGATTTCAGAGAATCACAGCATGAAGGTATTCTGGCACAATAGGCCTAGTCACTAGGACATTTATAATTTATAAGCTAGGATTTCAGAGAATCAAAGCCTTGAGGTTTGAACCTAGTTCATTACCTTTTTCTGACAGGGAGTCATAGACTACCACTGCCTTTTGTCTTATATGACAATTAGTATGGCCCGTAGGCACTACATCACTATTGGATGTTTAATAAGTTTGGCCCGTAGGCACTACATCACTAATGGATTTTTAATAAGTTTGGCCCGTAGGCACTACATCACTAAAGGATGTCTAATAAGTTTGGCCCGTAGGCACTACATCACTAATGGATGTTTAATAAGTTTGGCCCGTAGGCACTACATCACTAATGGATGTTTAATAAGTTTGGCCCGTAGGCACTACATCACTAATGGATGTTTTTAAAAATGATCATCTTTATTGACGATTTAACCCATGATTTATAAATCACTAATTTGGGTTTTGGAATCCATAGAAGGATTCTCTTATAGAAATGACGCGTGCGATTTTTAACGAATCACATCTGCCATGGATGTTAACATGATCACAGAGGTTAACTGGAATTCTGAATCTTTTAGTCAGATCTTACCATCTTGGCCCGGTCTTATAATTGACCCGAAGGCTAGGTTTCACACTTAAGATTCTTAATTAATAATTATCGCAGATCAATTTTAAATTGAGGTGTTAAATATGGATCTGAATCTAATTATGGAACTACCATCTTGGCCCGATCTTTACAATGACACGTGGCTAGATCTTGCCCTTTTTAGATTTTGCCATTTTATTATAATGGTAGATCCTACAATAGGAAATATTATTTTCCATTTATTTAATATTCTTGTTTAGAATGAAAGTTTAAATTTAATCATTCCACTATATGAAAATAAAAATATAAGGTTGCCCTAAGCGGGACTTGAAAATAATAATGTTGTCCTCGAAGGGACTGAAAGGTAAATATGTTCTTATAAAGACTTATTAAGGAAACGATCTTCAGCAAGAGGAGTTTCTTCTTCATTCATTTCCTGAATGTTTTCTCCTTGGTTGCACGTTTCATCCTGGTCGCGGTACGAAGCTCAGCAGTTCAAGACTCCGGTGTGGAGAACTCTTATTACGGCTTCTTCGCTTGGCGACGCATCCAATAAAAATAATAATTGGAAGCAGTAAATTCCGGATTAGAATTGGGAGTATTCCTATGTTAAGTCTAGACTCGAATATGTGCAATTGTGTCATTGAGATTAAACACATAAGGATAGTGTTTAATTCACTCAATGTTGGCTCTGATACCAACCTGTCACACCCCGATTTCCACGTATATCACCGGTGGGCCCGGTGGGGGATTACCGTGACGTAGTTGGCAACAATATAGTCAAACCACACAATTATATGAATGCACAGCGGAAGCAAAAGATAAATATATTACATTCCGGATATGAAATAATATCAAGTGTTACGACGGAAAGTAAAGGATCCACAGGTGAATCAAATCAAAGAAATTGTTCAACAGACTTTAGACGCCTAGAACTTGCAAGATTCTTTATTAATGTCCGGAGCAGCTCCCAGCCTATTACGTACTTGTACCTGTCACTTAGACTTTTGAAAATACGTCAGTTTTCACTGGTAAATACACTCAACTGACTCATTTGAAAAGAGTTTAGGAAAATTGATTTGAATGCACCAGGCACAAATTATTTTGACACTTTGATTAAAATGCACAGAGGCAAAATTAATCTTTTATAACTTGAGACAATCATAATTATGATCTTGTATACAGATTTACATGTTCGTTGTACGTTCAGGGCCCGATATAGAAACCGAGTCATGATTAATAGACACATCACAAGTATAGGCCCACTGAGCGTGAGATACCGTTTCCCTTATGCAACTGTCAGGTGTATGCCTACACCCCGTGCATAAGACGTGACCATTTTATAATACAATGATGTCAAGGATATCCGGGACATGGTCATTAACCCCTAAAGGCTTTTATTTCAAACAATACAGATCAAACCGGGTTACCTCACTAACTTAATCACAATCCGATTAAATATTCAATACCCGACCAAGCGGTATTATTATACCGTATCCCAAGCTCGTATAGGGAAAATAAGTTAAGAGTATTTACCTGAGCTAGCTCCTGTCTTAAAATAGCAAGAATAATAACTCAGCCGTATTCACTTAAGTAAGCGTAGGTACAATTTACCGGAAGGCTCTAGTCTGGAACGATGGTATAAATAACCAATTAGAATGCTAACGGGTCTTTAATTAAGCCTAAGCTTAGACCGGTTAGTCTTAAAGAATTGTTACGGTTTAATCGCGTGAAAGGCGAAAACCGTGAATGGAGTGTGATTTTGACCCAACAAGTTTGAAGACTTGTTTCATAAGGGTATAACAATTATACTCTGGATTTTGGGGTTAAAACAATATAGTTTGACCCGTTTCGGCTAAATTATGTAAACTAGTTACATAAGCCGAACCGTGCGCGCAATAGGCGCAACGGGTAACCGTGAGAGTCCTACGCTTGTTTCCTAATTCAATATGCCTTAAAGAGGTTGTGGTATCAGTAGGATACCTCCCGTGATGCCCGAAACGAGTTTAAGTTGGTGATACGCCCCGTAGGGGTTTTTCGGTCATTTTAAAGATTATTAAGGAGGTTTTAGAGTTCTACAGGGAATATGAGTTTCCCGATCAGTTTATAAAGTCTAAAATACTTTATTTATTATTTAAAATCGGTAGCAATTGGAATCGGGTCAAAAGACCTTATAGAACTCGATTTATGGCCGAAAAGGGCATATTCGGTATTTACCGAACCGTAGCCATAACCGCAGGTTATGAGCGAGGTAAAAATTATTAAAAATCTTTAAAATTCTCAAAATTATTATTTTAATACAGTGGGTAAAAGTTTTGGTGACGAAATCTTGGTTTAGATGGTCGTTATGCTAATTGCGCCGTTAATTACTAAAGTTTACTTTAATTGCGCTTTTTAGCATAACTCTCATTCTAGACCTCGGATTGATGTGAAACTTTAAGGACATGCTTATAATTTAATAAGCAAGGTTATGGTCCGTTCACGTGTCCGAAATACTCGTTTTATTTTAAAAAGGCCGTTACGGTCAACTTTTAGGCGAATGACGGAAATGCGTAAAAGACTCGGATAACTTATGAACCGATCACAGAGGTTTATACTAACATGTGACCTGGTCCTAAGAGAGTCCTAAGGTATATCTATACCTCACTAAAACGGGTCAGAACTGAAGTCAAAGCAAAAGTCAAACTTTTGCGACATTCGGCTCCGAACCGGGTCAATATAGCAAATGATCGATTCAAACGAGCGCAAACAAGTTTATATACTTACTATCATGTTTTATAAGTGTCAAAACAGGTTTCATAACATATACATTACAGATTATGCATAAATTGCTAAAATAGCTTTCTGTTGACTTTTTAACCGCACGTTTGACTCGATATTTGACATAGTTAGAGTGGTGATCAGGGGGAACCCTTTTAGAGGTTTATTACCCACATAATTACCTACTCAAAACTACTTTTGATCCGTCATAAGACTGAACCATTTGCAAGTTATTGTAATGACAACCGTTAGTTACGACGGTTGTGTTTATAGGCTAAAACTATGGAAATGCAGGACCAAAATGAGTATGAACGACTTACAGAAGTGTGTTCTTGCTTATAGAGCAGAGAAGAGGACTTGAGGGCTCTTGCAATGACCAGAGATGTGTGTTTTTGGTGTTGTGAATGTTATGTGCATAATGTGGCTATTTATAGCCAATGCCAAGCATCCATGATCATTACAAACACCTACAACAGTCCAGAGATGATGGGTAGGTGTCCAAGAGGGCTATGGGTCGAGTAGGGGGCGCCCATGCCTCATTGATTGATTGTTTGGTCGTTCATAAGCTCCAAAAGGCATGTAGTTACTAACATTCTGCATCTGGGCACTTTACGCGACCCGCATGGAAGTTCCATGCTTGTTTAACGCGGGTCGCCTGGGAATCAACTAACAGACGCGTAATAGAGGAGGCTCGCGGCCCGCCTCAACTTAACCCATAACACAACGCGGGTCGCGAGAGGTCAGATTTCCAGAAATTCTAAATCTTTTGTAATGATTACGAAATCCTGGTAATTAATAACGAAATCTTTCGTAATGATTTACCTGACCTTTCGGGTTTGAAGGGGTAACTTTGCGGTTTGGCCCTCGGTTATTTACCGATAGGGGCCTCGTGTTATTTACCCGCATTATAAAGTCCCCGGTTGGTTTATTAATTATTTGGAAAGCCTTAACTTTCACTGTTGACGCTTTTAACCCTTCTCATACGAATTTGAGTATAACTCTCTCGTTTTAAGACGGAACTTCGCGGAATTTATACAGTATATTCTAGTGAGCGTATAATACTGTTACGAAGCCTTGGGAACGTTAAAGGGTCACTCAGAGGTATAATTAAACATGTTGACACAGTTAACCCCTGTAGTTCGAAATCTCTCACTTTCTTCCGTGTTTTGCTTCCGTACGATCTATGATTTATTCGTTTGAAGGTACAAGCATTATTTTAGGGTTACTATACAATATATTTACCCTTGTTGACATTTATAACCCTCGAATTTATATACTTTCAAGGTTTGTCAAAATTAGTCCTTTATTTAATATCAATGCCACGTGTAAACAAATGACACGTGTTAGCACATTATTGGACATAAAAATTCGAGGTGTTACACTCGGATCCTAACAATTGGTATCAGAGCATGGACAGTCAAATTCGATCTAACAATCAATTTGACATAACAGTTCAGCTCACAATTCATTGATACTGAGGTTGGTTGTATTCAGTTGAAAAACAAAGTAACAAGTAAACCATGATCAAAATGGTTTTCCAGAAACTCTGTAAAACAACCAAGATGTCATATGACACACAAATTTCACGCAACAAGTGATATCATACACAAGTCACTCATAGTTTTCAGATCTATAAAATATCTGATAAATTATGGGATCGTTCGATATTTTCAAAATTGAACTCAATTGTTGTTTTGATATTTGTGATGTTTTCACTAAAAGCTAAAGTATGAACCTCAGATTAACAAAAACCTATGTTCTTCAAACATCAGTGTTTTTGATAACATAATAGAGGGAAATTAAAACTTTAGTCATTCAGATCTTATGTGTTGAAAACAGGTTGAGCTTCTCAATAAGGCAAAATCAACTATGTTAAAATACATTAAGAAAATCAGGAGTCAAAAATGTCCAGATCATAGGTAATGAGAAGGTTGGCATAAGCATGTGCAAAAATGACCAAATCTCTCAAAACATTACTGCAAAATGATTCTGGAACATGTATTCCTTCAATAAATATCCCACAGTAAGTATTTCAATACTTATGATTGGGAAGGGTAAAAAGGGAAGAAGAAAATTCACAAAAATTCAGAAGTATGTTTATCTCAAAACTTTTCAAGTCAAAAGAAAAGAGTATAAACATAAATACTTTTGAGTCATAGTTTAGAGTAATAATGATCATTAAGCAACTATGTGCATCCACTTGCTCAGGAAAAGGTTTTGATTCCAGTGAATGAACTCCAAAGAGGACTAGACAAATTTTTCATCCATGTGTCCTCATGTTTGCAATCAACTGACCATTTTGTTAAACTTAAGAATGATATGATTACGTATCTTATTGAAAAAATTTACCAGATCCTCCTTGATGCTGTTTGTAGAAAATTCTTTAATCATTTTTTTTCCAAAGGACTTTCTCAAATAACCAGGATATATTGTTCAATTTTTCTGAATGATGTATTTTGAACTTTTGCTTGTTTTTATTGGCAATAGTTACTGTTACCTGTCAGGATATAATACCTTATTTTTGTTGGTACTATTGTCCTCATAAATGGGTCAAGAGGAACAGGTACATATGTCAAGGTCATGTCATTTTTCAGGGTTGGTTTAAACATCAAAGGTTGATTGATAAACAGTGCTTAAACTACTGAGGTATTTATGTTTTAATTTGAATATTAAACGATAATGAGATGCCTTAGTAAAAAGTTTTCATCATCTGGGGTACTTAACCACTGTTCTTCAAAATTGACATGTGGCAAAAACCTTGAATGAAAAATTCTCAAAACAGTTGCTGAAATATTTGTTCTTCAAATCTGTATCATTTACTCTAATCACTGTTTTGTTCAAGCATCTGATCACTAAATACTATCCACTGCTGAAAGTCAACCACTGATTCCTCATTTTGCTAAGACAAGCACTGATACTCAAAATCAGTGTCTTATCCACTGATATACTATCCACTGATAGTAAAAATCTTCCACTGTTCTCTCATTATTACCGTTAAACCACTGCTGCTTGATTCATCAGTGGCTCTTAAAACAACTGTTCTCCACCCTTCATCCATCTCATCAGTGTTTGACACGTGGTCAGTTTTTAGCCTTCAGATCAAAATAACCGTTGCCACATCAGCGATCATTTTTTTCCCTTAATAAAACCCTGACCTAAACCCCCAAACAGGGTTTTTACACTGTCGAATTGAATTCCAAAGTTCTCTTCTCAAAGCAGTTTCCAACCCTCCTTCTCAAAACACTCTCCGATTCTTCTTCATAAAAAATGACGAAGTCAAAATCAAAATCAAAATCTAAACCAAAATCACCATCATCTTCAAAAGAGGTCGCACAAACGACCGAAGAAATGTTTGAAATCCCATACAAATCACCTCATAACTACGTAGGTCTCCTCACAAAACCTACCGATAACCACACCTTCGACTCCATCATTGATACACTATCTGCATCAAAGTACAAAACTTTGTTGACAGTAGATGCTCCCATTTACTTGCAAACCCAGAATGAGTTTTGGAAAAACGCAAATCTTGAAAAACAAGATGGAAAAGTAGTAGCCATTAACTCATCGATACAGGGTAAAGCATTTCAAATCACCCCAAAATCAATCTCAGAGGTCTTCAAACTCGATGATCTGAAAGGTAAAACTTCTTTTGATAAAACCGAGTTAAAAGCTGATTTTCTGAAAAGAGGGTATGCAGAACAATCAAAGGTAGATACCTTACAAAAAGGTTATTTTCCATCTGCACCCAGATTTTTATTCCACACACTTTTAAGTTGTGTTTCTAATAAAACAACAGCGTTTAATGAAATACCAATGAAGATACAGTGCCTGGGATATGCTATTCTAAACAATAAAGATTACAACTATTCCCAGGAGATCTTCAATGACATGGTAAAGAATGTTGACAGCAAATCATTTCTTCTTTTTCCAAGATTTCTGAGCTATTACTTTAAACAAAAATTTGAAAAAGAAGATGAAAATTTGCCCAAACAAGGTGTCCATTTTCAAATAAAGAGTTTAACAATTGAAACATTTTCAAGAATGATGGCACCAATAAAATTAAAAGCAAAGGTGCCTGAGCAGACTTTAGAAACTGCCACTGATCCTCAGGCAACTTCTGCTGAGCCCACTGCTCCAGGTGATCAGAGCAGCACAACCACTGCTCTGAAACCCACACCTGACATTACCAAAAAGACCAAAAGAAAAACATCCAAAAAACCCACCAAACCCAAAACAAAGGCAACTCTGGAAGATGAGATCCCAGAGCAACGGCCAGTGACAAAACAAATGTCACCAATAACCACTGCTGCTACTTCCTCACAGCAGGTGGAAGAAAGATCTCAACCTATGCCTCAAACTCCTCCTGCATCCTCACAAAAGGATCAGGTTGTAACCACAGGGACACCAAATTATGAAGCTCTGGATCCACTCGGATCTATCTTCCACAGTCCTGATCCCAAGGAAATGTCTCTTTCAACACCCATACCCTCACCAATCATAATGCCACAATCAATAATACCCCTGTTGCATGCAGTTGTTATTGCACAGACACAAACCAGTTCCTCTCTATCACCCATTACTGAGAGTATACCTCCACAAGTGACTGGGTCTGATGCTTATACCTCTGCTATCCCAGCAACAGCTGAGGAGGTTACACCCCCTGAGTTACAAGTAACTCTCGGTGGTAGTTCAAGTGGAGCAGCAACTACAACTGATGGATCAACTGATGGATCAACAGATCTTCAGTTGGACAGTTGTTTCATTAATAAGACTCCCTTGAAGGCAATTTCTTCCATGGCAACATCGGTAACCACCAGTGAGTTGATTTTAACCACCGGTACCATCAAAGGTTTATCGAGTGCTAAAGAAAGAAGTCCCCAGTACCAAGAACAAGGGGCATCAATGGATGATTTTTGGGACTCAGTTCCTAAGTCACACATTGATACAACCACTACTGGTGGGGATTCAGATGATCCTACTATTGTAGGTGATGATTCAAAATATCAGGAATTGACGGAAAGAGTTGAAAAACTTGAAGATTCAGTTGCTGAAATTAAAGATATGGTGCAAGAGATTTTAAAAGCTCAAAAAGCACAAGCTACCGCTGTTCCTGCTCAAGCACCTGCACAACATGCATTTGCTGCAAATGAGCTTTGGAATATTTTTCAACCCATGCTTGAAAAACAGCAACATATGGCTGATCAAAAGCATGCTATTCAAGTACAAATGCTGACCAACATGGTGGAATCAAGGTTTAAAGACACTCAAGCAGATATCAAGGCTATAAAGGCTAGCATACAAAAGACTGCCCATAGTGGAAAAGTTCCATCTTCCATCCTCTTCATGGATACACCCCTTGCAGATAATGCCAAAAAGGGGGAGAAAATCAAGTTGAGAAAGAAAGGAATAGAAGATGGGCTGTATATTGAACCAAAAGAAGAAAAACAGTCATCTAAATCACCTCAAACCACAAAATCCAAACTTCAATTCAAACAGCTGATACATCAGTAGTTACAAAAACTGCTGTTAGTAGCCAAACAGCTGCCATGCCATCAACACACACACCTCCAACACATACCACTCTATCACACACCATCACAACTACTGTTCCACCGCCATCTGTGTCTACAGCACAAAAACCACCATTACCATCACAAACAGCCAAACCATTATCACCCCCTGCCAAAAAGCAGAAGACAACAGATGTTACAACATCTGTTGTAATGGCAACAGTGGTTGAAACACCAGTTGTTTCAACTACTGTTAGTCAACCACTGATCACCACTCAAACAACTTCCATCATAACCCCTGCTCAAAAGCAAAAGACATCTGCTGATACATCAGTAGTTGTAATGACAACAGCAGTTGAGACACCAGTTGTTTCAACAGTTGTTAGTCAACCATCCACCACTGCTCTCACCTTTCCTATATCACAACCAAAGCTCCTCAGTAGAAAAAGAAAGCCAATCTCTGCCAATGAGGGAATACATGATCCTAATGCTGCACAATATCCACTGGAACTTGAAGCTATCAAAAATGAGATGAGGCAATTCTATACAGAAGAAGATCCTTCAAAAAGAAGATTCTCCTCACTCATAGGCTACATGCCACCAGAGGATATGGATGATTACCTCAAGATCAAGGCAAGGCAAGCTAAAGTTGATAGTGAAAGTGAAGGTCTAAGCGACGAAGGCATTGCTAAAAGACTGGAGTTCTACTTCACAAAAGTAAAGCATATAGAAGAATTTGCACAAGAGCTAATCAAAGAAAAGGCTGATCAAAAGAAAAAGTTAAAGAAACAATATCTAGCCTACATCATGAAAGAGAAATTCTATCCTGCTGAAGAACAACAGTTTGAAGAATGGCCATTAGTTGCATTAAAGCATGAAGCTGAGAGGATTGACAGAATCAAAGATGATCCTACAAAGAAGAAAAATGCTCCAAACTGGAGCAAATACAAAAAGCTCATTACTGACCTCACCGCTGAGTACAAAGGAAAGAAAAAGGAGCTGGTGGATGCAAAAATGGATACTGCTGAAGCCATATCAAAATGGTCGAGGCAGCAGACTGATGAAGCCTATAAAAGGCTAAAGAAAAGAAAGATAACTGCTTCAAGTGCGTCAAAGAAACGAGAACATATGATGAAACTTGAACAGCAGATTGAAAACCTCAGAACAATGTTCAAATCAGCATACAATCCTATTTTTGTGTCAGACCAAAAAGAAGGTAAACAACTGACTGAGGAAGAGGTCAAAGAAAGAGAAGCAGAGTACTTCAAGGACACCATCATGAAAATGGGTCTAAAAGAAGATAGCTCAACAAAGCTTCAAAACCTTGTTAAGAAGGTATTAAACAAACCTGCATCACCAAACACTGCAACAGACATGTCAGAAATTGAAAGGCAAGAGCTTATTGAACAAGAAACTGCAGAAGACATAGCTGCAGCTAACAAAGTTATTGAAGAAGCCTTCAAAAGAATGTCTGAAAGTTTGCAAGTGTTTACAAGGCCATCATCCCCCAACTCATCAAAGATAAATCTCTCCCAAGAAACCCATTAGGGTTTAAAAATACTAAAGTGGATGTCTGATCAAAAGACCCACGTATTGACTTTGGTCAGATCCAATGGCGAAATGAAGTACATATCAAGGAAAGAAGCACTTGGCCTTGGTGTTGAAGATCTGCAGGATCTCCTTGAACTTACATTGTGTAGGGATGAGGATGACCAGAGTTCCAAGGAATTTGAAGCTGAATTTAAGAAACAAGCTAAGGAACTCTTGATGAGAAATAAAGGTTCTGAATAATGAAGGGTTTTGGCATTATCTGTTCCAGGGGGAGATTGTTGGGATTGAACCCTACCAGAGGAACAGATAATGTAAAGCCAAAACCGGATCACATCAGAGGACTACAATAAGCAGCAGTTTACACTTTGCTTTCCCCTTGACAGTGGTAATCTAACAGCTGATGGATCTTAATTGCTGCTCACTACAACAACTGATGAACCAAACACTGGTGATACTCTAAAGACTGCTGAAGACAAACACTGTTGCTCTATCTACTGTTGTTTCTTAAGTACTGCTGAAGACTCAAGCACTGCCCACTCAAAGACTGATCACCTTTGAAGAAAGCACTGAAGTTCAACACCAGTGCTCAGGCTACAACAGTGGAACATTGAAGCAGTTGTTATCTCTTGTTTTGTATTGTACTAATAATCAGATGTTGCATATCAGTAGTTTGTTTAGAACAGTGTTTATAGGTTGTTAGTTTGTTAGATGTCACTATCATGGTGACGTCAGCTGAGATGCTTCAGTGGTTTGGTTAGCCTATAAATGGAGCAGTACCCTGTACTGTTACATTTGATTGACTGAGTAGATTCTTCTTCTTCAGTCCAATCCTTTCATCTTGTGCAACCAACCTTGGGGTATCAGGCTGAGGGGGAGCTTAGTTCTGTAAACATGTTGTAATCATTTGCTTTGTATTTCAATCATTCAACTTAATGAAAAGCATTTGTTTATCAAACTATTTTTCTTCTTTGATTGTGTTTACAAAGTTTGTATCCATTTCCGCTGCACTTTATATCATTTCATATATTCTGACTGTTCAATTTATACTAATAAACACAATCATGAGAGCCTCGGATCCTAACAGTTTTCTTGGTTCTGCATTCAATCATACCCCAGAGGGGAAATATATACAACCAGAGGCTACCTACATGCCTAATAAAAGGCCTAGACAAAAGGCAACACAATCAATTATCTATATAAAATATAGACCAAATAATAACCAAAAATCATTTCTTTCTATACGTACGAAATGAGCCATTAGCCCTCTCGCACGAGAGGAGCCCATTCGTCCCAGGTGGTTTCAGACGAATGGGCATTGCCTATAAATATAGGACTTGGGCTCCTCATTTCACAAGTTTTGGAGTTCCCAGAGGGGAAATGCTGGCGAAATTTCTCCAGAATTTCGCCAGCTTATAAATGATGTAAACTCTTTCGGTATGAATTAAGCAAGCATTCAACATATGATTATTCTGCTTCTACTCCTTTCTTATCAATAATATTCTACCGAATCGGTTCTATCGGGGCCAAAACTCCGTCTAATCCCGCCGGATCCTGGACTCCCAATTGGTATCAGAGCTACGGTACCGATTCAATCGATCTAACAGTTGACTGAATCACCTACGCTCATGAATTTTGGATTTTTAGGGGGTTTAGATGTAAAACATCAAATAAACATCAAATTGAAGGTCAATTCACGGATGGATTTTGAAATTGAAGACATCATTAGATTCATAATCGATTTTCGCACATATCTATGAAGTTTCATCATGAAATTCGCAGAAACAAAGATTCTGGATCGAAAAATGTGATTGGGAATGTTCGTGAGATCGGATCAGTCGCTTTCGTATGAAAGAGCTCTCCCATTCGCACGAGAAGGCCTCTCGGACGAGAGGAGATCCCCCATTCATCTAAAAACGTAAATCATTCCCAAATCAGCCCATTCGTACGAATGGGTCAATTGCCTAAAAATGAAGGCATTTTTTGATCGCAATGACGAGATAAGTCTCCAGAAAAAATTTGGTGATTGAAAATTTTTTCGAATTTTTAAACGACCAAGATGGGTTGTTAGGGGACACCGTCCGGAGCTTCAGAGAACAGATTTGATGATGCGATCACAGATTGTGGAAATTAGTGGGGTAGTCATGATACCTCTGCAGAATGATTATCATCTGGGTTATCTGACTATTAGTGGGCCATAACGAAAAATCCGCAATGATGAAAAACTGACTTTTGGGGGCCAAAATGACACATTTTCGACATAGTCGAGTTTTTCAGAGATAAGAGATGACTGAATTGCTTAATTTGAGGGGGAATTACGTGATAAGACGCCAGAATTTGTAAAAATGAGGGGGAATAAAAATTTCATAAAATATATTGAAATTCCTACATTTTTTAAATTCGTGACAATGCAACAGTATTCGGGTGGTTCCGACTTCAGATTCTTTGGTGATGCATAGGATCTGGATTTGTGGTTTCATGATCATAGGAAGTTCTAATTCTACAGATCAGGGTCAGATTGACGTCTTAGGGTTTGAGTCCCGGGTCTTCGTCAAGCCGGTCAGTAGGATTAGCGTCAGGAGATGCAACTGTATTGTGGATACTTGTAAGATATCACAACCTTGTGATAGTCTAAAGTGTCAGAATGGTTAATCTTCGAGCAGAGGTGTCACACCCCAACCGATGGCGGAATCATCGGGTCGCGGCACTGAGCGAAACAGATTGTCCAGAAGTTTCCATAACAACTATAATTACCAATTATTTAAAGCAACATGTCCCATACCATGTCATAAAAGATAACATAATTATTAAAGACAAGATCTAGTCAAATTGTTCTATTCCGACAACTCAGATTTCAAAATACAGACAATTGTTTATTCGTTTCTAGACCTTTCCTAGCCTCGATTTCACAACAAGCTAAGCATATAAGCAGCTTTGGGGGTTTCGGTCCTGGATTCTTCGGACGATCTGCTCATGTTTTCGTACAGTTCACTCACAATCTGAGGAACTACCTTTGCCATTTGCTTAGTTACCATGGCAGCGAGGCGTTTATCTGCTTGCTTTCGGCTAGCATCTTGAGTAGCGCGGGATCCAGATGACGACATTGTCTGCAACAGACATCACCACATGACTCAACACAACATAATCGAATCTCACCCACAAGCCTAATACTACTAAAGCTCAAGAACACGTATAATTACTTAACCTCACAGTCACATAGGCACATAATCACAGAAGCACATAAGCACGTAAGCACATAAGCACGTAAGGCACAGAAGCATGTAATCACAAGAAGAAGTCAGAATACAGAAACCGATCATTCAAAGTCCGCGAGCATTCGAGAATAGTGATTCATCGAGTAGTGTAGCGTATAGTATAACATAAGCGAGTTTCGTAGCATGCGATTATCCATAAGTAGCGATTTGTTAATGTTTTGAGATAGTTGTGCAGTGCGGGTCATGTGTGTCGATCAAAGCGAAAAGCGAAAGCGAATAAGTCACCAAAAATCGTAACATATAAACAGGTAAAATCACATAAAACACATAAAATACTCAAAAATAGCAAATATCAGAGTCCGCAGTAGCGAGCTCAGAATCGAAACACATAGAAATCGGGAAATAGATCATCTTCGACTATTAGACGTCGACTAACCAAAGTGATTCGACTATTCACAAGACTCTTGGTACACACTTTAACCTTCGGGACTGTGCTCTCGCCTCGAATTTGGGCGATCGGCACGCATCCTTCCAGTCATATCGTGACTTCAAGTCGTTGGAGTCCGTCGAGACTTTGGTGAGAGTTTTGTAAAACAAAATAGTGGGCGGAATAAGTCGTCAAGGTTCGGGTTTCACCCCTGACTTAACGACTTTGTTCCTATTTTGATAAAAATAGAGACGAAAATCCACGTTAAAGTACGGATTTCACTCCTGATTCAAACGCAAATTCTCATGTCTTATAGATAAATACAGATCGAACTAACGATTAAATCGAGAGTTTGCAGTTTTCACACCTAATCGTTCGTTCATTTTCGAAAATCAAATTGCAGCAATAGTGTAGCGTAGGCGAGAATAGCGAGAATAGCAAGCATGCTCGTACAATACCCCTAAGGGTACGCACAAGTCGGTCTGTTGGTACTTAAACTATAGGCTAGGTCGTTTCTAAGACATCGACCCGGACTAGGTCGAGTCTTGCCTAATTCCCTATAGTTATGGGTCTGATACCAATCTGTCACACCCCAACCGATGGCGGAATCATCGGGGCGCGGCATTGAGCGAAACAGATTGTCCAGAAGTTTCCATAACAACTACAATTACCAATTATTTAAAGCAACATGTCCCATACCATGTCATAAAAGATAACATAATTATTACAGACAAGATCTAATCAAATTGTTCTGTTCCGACAACTCAGATTTCAAAATACATACAATTGTTTATTCGTTTCTAGACCTTTCCTAGCCTCGATTTCACAGCAAGCTAAGCATATAAGCATCCTAAGCACCTGTCACATACGTTAAAGTAAAAGTCAATACACATAGTGTAAAAGTGAGCATACAAGTTTAATAGATATAATAGAGTTCGAAATAGATACGCATAACCAGCACGTACACAGTGTAAAATGAGGCGTGTTAGTTATCGATATGAACCTATCGATACCAATGACTACGAGTTGACTGTCCAAGACAGTTCGTAATACACACTCACCACTGTGAGCCATGTAACAAATAGTCCTTAACAACCCCTGAGTGAACAGGTGCTGAGTCCAAACAAATAGTACTATCGTTGCTAAGGCAGGTAGACAACATTCCATATGTAAACATAACAAACAAGCATTCATTAAGTCACGTTTAACATGCGGTAACGGTTAGCGTTTAAAATATTGCGTAGTGTGTTCGATGTGATTTAGAATAAGTAACGTATGTAACACCCAAAAGTGCGTAAAGCAAAAAGGGATCGAGTATACTCACAGCGATTGGTGGATTGAAGGGAGCGCTAGAGAGTAAGGTTAGCCTGATCAGAATGATAGTATAATGATAAGCGACTCGTAAAACGATACAAGCGTTAGTGGGTCGGACAGCAATCTGATCAAATGGCAATCCGATCGGGTAGCCGGTCGTTCGGGTGACAACCCGCTCGGATGGTCATCCGATCCGGTGACCTTTCGAGTGGATTGTTACTTCCTTTGGGAAGGATGTGTTTGTGTATGATGGCTTGTCTTTTGAAGTTTTCGTTGTAGCATTTTGAAAACACAGAAGTATCTCTACCTTTCAGGTCGGTCGATCGAACGGTCGATCGGACAACAATCCGATTAGTGGGACACTTCAGTGAGAACAAGTTCACAGCAGTTTGTCACTCGACCGGATTGTAGTCCGATCGGGTGGCAATCCGTTTGCATTGAACATGTTGGAAATTGTTTAAGTGTTGAAGTTAGAACATTACATGGTCGAGTGGTAGTCCGATCGGGTGGTAATCCGATCGGACAACACTTCGTTCAATGTTTATCCTTCAAAGTTTGAAAAAAAAAGTTGAATGTAGAGCCAAGGTGCAAGCCGGTCGGGTGGCAACCCGATCGGGTGACAATCCGATCGGATGACAGTCCGATCGGGTGGCACTCCGTTCTGGTGTCCCGATCGTCTTCTTCCTTGGTCATTTTTGATAGTTTGTCATTTTATCGATATGTTTTGATAACGTGTTAAGCAACAGAAACCTCGTCCATACTTGGTAATCCTGACCGGACAGGATTCACCCAAATCCGACCAGTTAACTGTTCGAGACGGTGTTCCATGTTTAACCCGAAATCGGTAATCTCGTGGATAGAATCCAGATCTTGAACCAACACAACCACAAGAATGAGTAGAAGGTCAGTACGAGCTCCGATTCTATCGGTCTTGAGTGCATTGAGTGTA
The DNA here is from genome assembly GCF_002127325.2 of Helianthus annuus. NCBI lineage: Eukaryota > Viridiplantae > Streptophyta > Magnoliopsida > Asterales > Asteraceae > Helianthus > Helianthus annuus. The sequence goes on along the minus strand of NC_035448.2, from coordinate 129,285,420 downwards.
AAAGAGTTGAAAGAAAGTTGGAAAACCATCTTTCAATCCTTTTCACCGTGAATATGTTTAGATCTATGAAAGATCTTTGTGTATTTGTGTGGAAATCGTTCAGATCTAAGTTGTTCTTGGTGGATTGAATCCAAAACATGAAGTTCTCAAGAACACCATGATGACATCATCCTAGAACACCTCAAATCTAGTGATTTCATGGTTAAAAGTTAAGATTCAAAAGATAGAAAGGTGTAGGAGTGCGTGTAGATCAAGAAAGTACAAGATTTAGGTTGAGATCTTACCGGAATCGCGAGAAATCGAAGAAAAGGTGAGATTGGAGCGTTGGTCAGACAGGAGAGTGCAAAAGTGGTAAGTTGTGATGTTGACAGGGGTATTTATAGGGTTTCCCAAAAAGGAAAGGGGAGGAGAGGGGCTGGTCTATCGGGTGGCAGCCTGATCGAATGGCTGGTCGATCGAGTGGTAGCTCGATCGAGCGGCTGGTCGATCGGCTGGTCACTTGGTTGATTAGCCACTAGATTCGAGTGTTCGGCGCGACGAGTTTTGCCGTTTCGATTGCGATTGCGAGCGTTGCGATGCGATAGAGTCTCCTATTCAAATTACTTTTAATCCCAACTACTATATCTAACTTACAATCATCCTAAATTACTTGCGTTTAGCGTCTGCGATTCGATTGCGATTGAGTTACGATTGCGTTTCGATTAATCACCACAACATAAACATAAGTAAACATGCACAAGTAACACATAAGGCACACACACACATAAAACAATATCCAGAACGCGTAATTCGAGTTGCGAGCGCGGTTGCGATAAGCGATCAAATATGCGATAAATATCGAATAAACCTCAATTATAAATAAGTACTCCACATAATACAACTAATGTAAAGCATAAAATAGACTATCTACGAGTCAAAGAAGTCAAAACAGGACTTGAGCAAGGAGTAACAGATCGCAATTAGCAATCTTGTCTCCCTTTGACTTCAATCTTGACTTTGACCTTGACTTTCGAAACACGGGGTGTTACAAGAGGGATTGTTTTCGGACTAACCGCCGAGGAATGACGATGTTTGTTGATTAAGTTGCTACCGGAACTAGCGGAGAAAACTATACATTTGTTATCGTGACTGAAGAGGAAGAATGTGAATCTGATCGTGGATGAAAGCTTCTGAGATCTGAATGAGTTACCAGACGATTTGTTAACCGATGAAGATTTGCTGATTATGGAGATTACCGTTTACAGATCAATCATTCGGGAGGGTGCTTAAAGATGATTACGGAAAACGAGATTTCAAATTTTCGTGAGTAATTATTGACTTGAAGTTAACCGGTGTGGTGTTTGAAGTTTCTATCAATTGCCGGTTGGGATTTTGAAGATTAGATGATCGAGTAAGTGGAATGCGCGACGGAGCTAAAATGGTATATCGAAAACTGAACGCGAAGGTGGTTAAAGCCAAAACAGAGAAGCTGCATTGATTAATTTCAAGTTGGTGATTAATCGTGAAGATTGTAGTACAACAAATCAGATGAGGGGTTGTGAACTGTGAAAACAAAGACCTGAAGATTCATTTCAGGGAGAATTTGTGCATAATGAAGATAATGCAAGCCCGAATCATCAATCAAGGGGGAATCGATCGAAGATTTCAAGATGCTTGATTGAAGTTGTAGAATATTCAAGACACGGCTCTAGGTTTTCAAAGATCAAGATTCGCCAATGAAGGCCAAGGGGGAATCTGTTAGCATATTTTGTATGCCCGCCATTGTGCGAATAAGCTAGATAGAGCGTGTGTTGAATATTGTATAGATTAGTGTGAAAAACGGGCCGGAACGTTTGTGTTAAAGCCCTTCCGCACGAAAGTGCGCTTTCATATGAAAGGAGCCATTAGCCCTCTCGCACGAGAGGAGCCCACTCGTCCCAGGTGGTTTCGGACGAATGGGCATTGCCTATAAATATAGGACTTGGGCTCCTTATTTCACAAGTTTTGGAGTTCCCAGAAGGGAAATGTTGGTGAAATTTCTCCAAAATTTCACCAGCTTGTAAATGATGTTAATTCTTTCGGTATGAATAAAGCAAGCATTCAGCTTATGATTATTCTGCTTCTACTCCTTTCTTATCAATAATATTCTACCGAATCGTTTCTATCGGGGCCAAAACTCCGTATAATCCCGCCGGATCCTGGACTCTCAATTCTATTTAATATTTAATGTAACATCATGTTTTCGAAATATAAATAAAGTTGTTGTCCATTAATTAAATTTATATTCCAAGATGGTTAATATAGATGCTTATAGTTGTATATTAAAGGGTGTTAAATAAGTCAGATGATCAGGGACCAATATTATCAAACTATAAAGTTGAAAGTTAAGGAATCAAAGTTGAAAATCTAATATACTTTGCCGTACAGGCCTGTAACGCTTCTCGCTTTTGTACTTTTCAATTTTAGCAAGTCTTGTTCTAAATTCCACTTTTAGACACCTGTACTCTTGTTGTATTCTATTTTGTTTCAATTTGTATTCCGAGACTGTTGATCATAATGAAAACGTAGGTATTTTTATCATGTTCATGTTATTCATGTTAGACTTGTGTGCGAATTTGTAATCACGAATCTCATTTTGAATGATATAATATTCTTGATACTTGATTCTTCATTACACGTTGATGCTTGATACTCGTTAAATTGATTAAAACACATAAAATAATCACATTGGAAAATAAAATATTTAAAACCAGGCCCTTCGTATGAAGGGAGTAGCTTCGTACTAAGGGGTGGCTTCGTACGAAGGGGGAGTTGGGCAGAAATCTTGGAAACCTTAATGTTCCCCTGAATCTATAAATAGAACCCCATTCCTTCACTTCCAACTCGCCATTTTCCCCTTACAAACACTCTCAAGCTATCTTGGCGACCAGAAATCGTTGTAAGGCTCTCTCTCTCTCTCTTTCTTTTCATATTTATTTCTTGCATTTCTAATCACAAACTCTTGAAATTCTCTCAAGAACCTTTGACCCTAAACATCTCGAAGATGGTTTCCACTCGTTTTGCCTAGGCAAACTGTTGTGGAGCATCACTTATATGAGAATAGATCAAAGTTCATAAAATTTTACAACTTAATCATAGTTTTCATTTCGATTATTACACGATCTTGATGGAATCGGGAACCCTGCATTAGGGCTGATTTCCATCAAAAAATGATCTGTTTCGATGGATCAAACATGAAATTCATCAAGAACAGTGCCTTCGTACGAAGGGACTATGGGCGTTCGTACGAAGGGACTTCAGTTCATACTTTCTGTTTTAATTTTGATTCTGTTCACACACCCACATGTTGTTATTTAAACATTTATCTATAAATTAAACAAATACTTCAACGTTTTCAACCAAATCAGATAAAAACAAAACTTTTCACAAACAACACAGTGCCTTCGTACGAACCCACACTGATTAATCAAACCAAACTGTTTGATTGTCTGTTGTAACCATAATTTTTACAGCTGATCATTTTATTACTGTTTATGTTATTTATTTTACTGTTTTCCATGACCGATTTAGTCCATATCACGTTTAAACAGTCAATTTGTAATAAGCAGGAATCCCCGTTCGTTCGAACCGACTATGTCCCTTCGTACGGACGGACTGCTATGTGTTACAACTTAGTTAATTTTATGTATTTCAACAATCTGATCCAACACTCTTTGACATCAGTAATCTTATATTCTTCGTCAACTCCACTCGCGGTTTACGTGTATTTTCTACGCAAAACTGTGTGTATACTCGATCCCATTTTCGCTTTACACACTTTGGGTGCAACATGTACAATATACAAAAACACACAAACACTTGAAACTTATTTTAATCACACTCTATCCACATTTAGACATGAAAACATGTGATACTTGTTAGTCTTATATGCTATGTGTACACTTGTATCTATATGCTCATTAACTTTGCTAGCCTACCTTGACAATTATAGCGCTACAGGATTAACGCACCACCCTTGAGTCTTGGGGTATTGTTAAGTAAAACATGTTAACCCTCTCTTCGGTGTGACGATGTAGGAAGGCACGATTGCGTTGGAAACTTGGGTTTGGCATATAGTTTACACTAGTCCAACATATTTGTAACTTGTATGCATTATTCATGTTGGATATGAGCACGTTAAACATTTTAAACTTATTATGCTATGTATCAAACTTGTATACTCGCCAATATTATTGTTGATCATATTTTAATACATGTTGCAGGTTGATAGACAAGATGATGAAGAATCAAGCTAGGGTGAACTTAGAAACACACCATAGAATAAATAATGTTTTGGATTAAGTTTGATACAATTTTGGATCATGTTTTGTCACACCCCGATATTTCCACATATTACCGGTGGGCCCGGTGGGGAGCATCGTGACGTAGTTGATATCATCATGGTCAATAATCACAGTTTAAATGCACAACGGAAGTCTAAAGTAAAAATATTACCAACCGAATCGAAAGTATAATAAAATATTACACAACGGTTGTAAAGTGGATCCACAAGCGGATCAAAACAAAAGAGATATTGCTCAACAGACTTAAAGTGATAAAAGCTTGCAAGACTTTTTATTTAATCACTCAGGAGTTTCCAGCCCATTACGCTTAGTACCTGCACTTAACCTTTTTGGAAAAATGCGTCAGTTTACACTGGTAAATACAATTAACCGACACTTTTGAAAATATTTAGGAAAATTGATTTAAATGCACAAGGCACAAATATTCTTTTATAACTTGGGATAATTATTTAAAAATAATCTTGTAAAATAATTATATGTTTGCTATACATTCAGTAGCCCAGGTTAGAAGTACCGGGTTAAAGATTAATAGACACACCACATAATATAGTCCCACGACGAGTTATTCTCAACAAGCGGGTATATCTTTTTTTTACATACGCACCGGCAGGTGTATGCCTACACCCCGTGCTTAAGTCGTGGCCATTTTAATGAATGAGCCGAGGATATCCAGGACACGGTCATTAACCCCCAAAGGCTTAAAATAAACAAAACAGATTAAACGGGTTATCTCAATGATTTAACCATTACTTGATTAAAAATTCAATACCCGACCAAGCGGTATTATTAAATACCGTACCCTAAGCCCGTATAAGGGGAAATAAGTTAAAAGTATTTACCTAAGCAAAAATATAATTTTTATCCCAGCCGTATAACAATCAGCAAGTGCAAATAGCTTTTGCTGGGCTCCTAAATCTGGAATGAAGGTTTTAATAACCTATTAGATTCCTAACGGGTCTTATCTAAGTTATAACTTAGACCGGTTAGTTTTAAAGAAAGGTATACGGTTCAAAACGCAAGATTAAGCGAAAACCGGATTTGAATGTGATTTAGATCCGACAAGTATGAAGACTTGTATAATATGGGTAAACTAAACACATTCTGGATTTTTAAGTAAAAATGATAAGGTTTGACCCGTTTCGGATAATTTATGCAAACTAGTTACATAAACCGTACCGAACGCGAAAAATGCATAACGGGTAACCGAATGAGTCATGAACAAGTTCCACAAGTTAGTATGCTTTTAATATGTTGTGATATCAGCAGGATACCTTCCATTATGCCCAAAATGAATTTAAAATCAATTTAAGCCCCGAAAGGGTATTTTGGTCATTTTAAAGATTATAAAAGAGGTTAAATAACAATCTGAGGTTCTGGTCTAAAATGATCAGTAAAAATATTTATTTTTGCAAGTTATATCAGTATATGTGAAATTTATCTTTTATGACCAAACTATGCACCGAAAGGGCATTTTGGTCATTTCACATATGCTTTAAGGGTCAAATTTGGAAATCTGAGTTTAAAACTTTTACTTACTGTTTAAGTATAAAAATTTATTCATAACATCAATAGGTAACAAGTCTTAGGTGCTAAATATGGTTTTAAACCATACTATGCGCCTAAATCGCATAAAAGTCGGTATTTGACTGTATTCGGGTTGATTAAGAAAATCTGAGATTTTGATCAGCCTCTACTCTTTATAATAATTTATTTAATGTATAAAATCAGTAGAAAAAGGTTTGATATGTGAAGGATGTGTAAAACTCATTTTATTAGCAAAAAGGGCATAACCGTCAATTACCGAGTCAATGCAAGAACCCTATGTTATGATCAGTTTAAAATTTAATAAAAATTTCCAAAAATCCCTAAATATTATATTACATCAGTGGGTAGAAAGTTTGATGTCAAAATTTGGGTTTAAATAGGTTTTATGCAAAAAATGCCGTTTAATTAATAAAAGACTTCATTTTACGATATCGAGCATAACTCTCATTTCAGACCAGATTCGGATTTCAAATTTTTAGGAAATACTAATATATTAGTAATAAAGGTTTTTGTCCTCTCACATTTTCAAAAATATCGTTTTAATATCAAAAGGGCATAATGGTCAATTTTTAAGCATTTAACGGAAACATGCAATGAACTAGGATTTCTATGGAACCATGTTGTATAACCTTAGAGGGTTATACTAACATCTAATATGGTCCTAAAAGAACCCTAAGGCATATCTAAACTAAGTTAAATCAGGTCAGAACTGAAAGTCAAAGCAAAAGTCAACTTTTACGACTTTCGGTTGCGAACCGAGCCTAAACTTAGAATTGTCGGGTTCAACATGCTTAGACACGTTCAATTAGTATTTACCAAGTTATTAAAGTGATAAAACTGATTTTATAGCTTCTACATTATCAGTTAAGAATTTTATTTAAAAACTGACCCGTTTGACTTTTATTTTAATTACTTTGAACCGACAATTAACTAAGCAAACGTGATAATTAGGAGGTGCCGGTTTGAGGGTTTAATACCTACCTAATTACGATCACGTAGCCATGTTCGTTGCGAACAATGGCTCGACCGTTTAAAAGTCAAAGCGTTTATCGTAAACGCTTGACTTTTTGGCTTTTTAAGCCAATTAAAATTAACTAGCCACAGGAGGATACATCCAAAGGGTCGAATGGACAGAATAGAACTCAAAAGAGGTTCCCCAAAAGTTCAGGATCCTCTATGTTTGAGAGCAAGAGCAACTTGAATGATATATGTGAGTTGTTTAAATGGATTTCAACCCCTATATATAGTTTTTGAGATGGAAGGGGATCATGACAAGTGTTAGGGTGAGTTAACCAGATTAAAATAGGTGTAATACCAGTTATAAAGTCTGTTGGCAGCCCCTAGAGTGATGGAAATGGTTTTGGGGTTCAATGAATAAAACAAACAACATGAAAACAAGCTGCTGCTTGCTGTACAGGGGACGTGACCTGCGTAGACAGCCCTAGTGGGCTTCGCGGCCCGCCTAAACATTGGCCCAGATCTGCAAGTTTGCATCAAATGCAGTTTTGGTCCCTATCTTCAATTTCGTGCGCGTAAAACAATTTTAATAGCTGCAAACGCTGTTTTAGATGGTCGGGAAGTGCAGCCCAACGGTCCTCGGCTCATGACTCATGCCGGGTCCAGGATAAAGTTTGAGGTTATGTCATAAAAAGTCCTTATAAGTTTTAGTTATTTTTAATTAAAAAAAATGATGATCGAATATCAAGCGATCTGACGATTTAACCGCGGTTTGATCTACTAATATGCAGCTTAGCAGTCCACAGATGCAGGCTTAGTCAGACATAGTTTCATCACTTGTCAAAAACAGCCCCTTCATTACCTTGAGCTTCATTTATAATATCAACGCTTTGACACCTAAATTTCTAATTTCACCTAATATGTTAATATTAGGTTCAAAACCTCTAATGGTCAAACTTAGGCGCATTTGGTAGTACGACCAAGCATAGGGGAGTTTCCGGTTTAATAAAAAGGCCTCTCAAAGGTGTAGTTTCGCAAGTCGTCGCTTTTAGTCCCTTAATTGCACAAAGTAGCGCGAAATGTCGCTCAATGATATCCAAGCCTTCCGTGGCCCATATTGAGTATTCCCGAGCATATACTTAAATATTACAACGCTCCCGTTCGCTTAAATGGTCACCCAAAGGCGTAGATTTAATAGTTGACACTTTTGGTCCCTCAAATGCGCAAACTTGCGCATATCATCGTCTAATAGCATCAAAGCCTTATCTAATCCATATTAGGCATTCTTGAGAGTTTTATTAAACATCACGATGCTTCGGTTCGTAAAAAGGTCATTAAGAGGTATAATTAAACATATTGATGCTTTTAGTCCCTCTAACTTGCAAAGTTGCGCGTCACTTCTCTTATAGGCATAAAAGCCCTTAATGGTCAATATTAGGCATTCCCGAGAGTGTAATCAATTATCATGAAGCTCTCGGTTTGTTAAAAGGTCACTCAGAGGTAAGAATTAACATGTTGACGCTTTTAACCCTTCGACGCGCAGACTTTCAAATAACTGCGTAAACGGTTCCTCTCGATCAACAAGTGGCTCATTTGTGAATATGATTGCCGTGTAATGTTATTCAAAGTCTTATATTAAGCATGTTAACATTCCCAGTCCTTCTATAATCGAAGTTTTTTGATTTTTCGTAAAATTAGTCCCTCAAATTCAACGTTTGACTTTATTAGGGTTTAATACACGTGTCGATATATTATTGGACGTGTTTTTATGAGGTGTTACATCCTAACTCCCTTAAAAGAAATCTCAACCTCAAGATTTACTAAAAAGGTAGGAGTTCTTTTGTTACAAAGTGAATACGACCTCTCGTATATATTCGGGATCCCAACGGTATCCCGTTTAACCTTTACCATTGGTATATGCTATCTTTTGGAGCTTTTAATCCTGTCGATCCTTAATCGATACTGGTTTCTCAACAACCCATAGGTTTTCATTACTCTGCATACCTTAAGTTATCGATTTAACGGCTAGACATATCCTTAAATCACTAGTGTAGAGCACCTTGTGATTACCATCCAGCTTCTTAGGTAAGTTTCAGCTTACCGGCTACCGATCTTGACATACTCGGTTTTTCTCGAATGGTTCAATATATATCCGGAGCTTAACTAGCCCATTAAATTTAAAATTCGGCACACCCTTCCTAGGGTGATACATTCAGTTGAATTTTATTCCTTATTAAGAACTTAAGAGGTTTGCGACTTTCATCAATCCTTGATTTTCCATCAATTACTGGCAACTTTCAAACAATTATGGATTCCTATGATCTTATCCGATGTTTCCAAAGTAACTTCAGGTCCTGATAATTGGACTTACAAAAAATTTTGTCCATCAAACGGACCTTCGACATTTCATCTATACAAGGTCTCCGAAGGAGCAGCCTTGACACCTATTTATCAACTATCAGTTATAGAAAATCTTATTTAAGGTGAGATGGTTATTTCAACTACTGCTTAAACACATCTTGAATAATAGCTAAACCTCATAGTTAGTCGAACAAATTGACGATCCTGGGCAGCTGATGGCGATTCTTAATTGTTGCCTAAATAGGGTTGCGGTAATCAATGCATAGTAGAATGAACCGCCTTTCTTAGTTAATAATACCGTAGCTTCCATAATTTTGATTTAGGTTTTTATGAAATCTTCTCTAAAAGCTTTTCTGATTGACTCTTAGTTATTCCTTTCCGTTGGTACTAACCGATATGGGGCTTTCCAATAGATGCAACTCTAAGCGAGGTATTATTCTTAACTTTACTTGTCTCAGGAGGTAAACAGGGTAGCTCCTTGGGGAAGAAAATCAAGACACATCGAGATTACAAAGATATTCTAAATCTCAAACTTTGGTTCATCTATCACTGCCTGTGTCAAAAGAGTGACACATTTACTTTATGAGTCCATGGATACCTTAATCAGTGAGACTTATTTGGACATTTCCCTTCTGGATATCTTCTTCGAATACCATTAGCTGACTTTAGTACAATATGACCATTGGGATATCTCAGTGGTTCCATGCATTAAACCTCCATATTGATCAGGCATGGAAGCAATCTATGGAACATACTAAGATACACCAATCCTCATATGGCGTTTTTATCATACAGTCTGGTATTCGCAGTTGATAGAAATCAATGAGATAACAAACTAACATATACTGACGTACTCCATCTGGAGAGAGAGTATTCTAGAATTTACAAATGAAGATTTCTGACAGGACAGAAGATATGGTTCCTATGATTTTCGCCTGTAAGTTTTACCTTACACCTAATGTCTGGAGTTCTCATGGGAGAATTCTAAAAGTTTGCTAAGCTCATGGTCTTATGAGAGACTTAGCAGCACTTGAATTCAAACGTAACTCTTAGCAATAAGATCACAATAAGGGATTTATCTGGTGTCATCCTTGATATGAACTGCCTCTAACATTCATTAGGAGGGTTTAGGCGCCTCCCTTCTTAATCCTTTTATACTTAGCTATAAAATCTTTGACAGTTTTAGGGCAGTCTCAGCTTTGACTGGTTTATTTCTTAATCTATATAAGGCGAGTAGCTGAGATAGATCCATAATGGATTTATAAGAAGCAGGCTTGAAACCTTAATGTGCCCTCTTATTACCGATGCTAAACTACCAATAACTATTTCATTAAGCTTAGATTTTGGGTTAACCGAATAGGGTACTATCTCAGATAATAAACTAAAATCTGTAACATTCTGTTGACAATCTAGATCCATCATGGTGAGAGTCAGAAAATTCTTATTCCACCTTTTCCATTCCGTGTTGCAGACAAGTTGGACCATCCCCAATTGTGTAGGAGCATTCTTCCTGAAATTTCATTAAAGTCTTCCACCAATTAAGGGCACTGCCCCTTGAATGACTGTGATACATATCTCACAATGTCTTTCTCAACACAACCGCTGATGTCCATAATGGTTTCCATTTCATCCAACAATTTTACGAAATCAATGGCTCCCTTTTTCGCCATTGAAGTCTCTTGACTTGCAAGAGACAAGGTACTTTTATGTACATCCTTTAGAGGAACGGGGCTCCTCACTATATGTCATCTTATTTGGTTTTTCCTTCGCATTCGAAGTGTGAGCAAAACTCTTCTCATGAGCAGGGAAATATGATTTAGAGCAAGTAGCATTCGGCTTTTCGAACCTTTTCATGACCTTTCTCATAGCCTTTCTAACAGCTGCGTCAATCACAGCTTGGAGATTAACTCCATTAACCTTGAGGTTCACATTTGTTGCATCATTAGCATTTGTCGCATCATCAATATCACGACTGTTATTTGTCTCATTCAAATTTGCCATACTTGAAGCTTGGCACTAAACACCAAAATTAAACAATTGTTTAATTGCACTACTGTAGCGAGTCATCACCCTGACGACCTAACATACATTAGCCATGGTGTTATTAAACCATATAAGCTGATAGGGTATGAACATTCCTAATGAATGTTGTTTGTATGTACATCAATTACATTCAGCCTAGGTCACAAAAGGACCATGTATGGCCTTTAGGGTTTGGACCGAGTCCATTTCCTTTTGGACAGGGGATCACAATGTCATAACTGTCTTTGTTATACTGACGATTTTTGATGGCTTGAAGGCTTGCCATAATGACTTTTAAATATGCAATATGAGTCCGTCAGGAAGGATATAATAATCATATGGCATGAAGGCCTAGTCGCAAAGGACATTATAAGATATGGCAACAAAAGCCTGTCATGGAGGACATTAATTTATAAGCCGCAATCTTATTAGATCAGGCGCTTTAAGATTTGAACCTAATTCTTCACCGTTGGACAGGGAGTCAAAGACTACAACTGTCATCGTCTTGAAAGACGATTCATTTTGGCACATAGGCAAATCATAGGACATCACTAATGGATGTTTACATATATACATATATGTGTATATATATATACAATTATTGCAATTGAGTATATTAGTCATGATCTTATCGATCTTATAGACTATAAGGCTTGGGCATTGCCCATCACCTTTGACGATGAACCATAACGGCCATTCTTGACAATGTCTCTAATGGACAGTATAGTATATAACCCGTAGGTGACATAAATCCTAATGGTGATTTGGGATAACACCACGAAGTGTAATACAATAAACACACTTATATATAGGAAGTACCAGCGGCGTATCCACCATGTGTTTATTGTATTACTCTAGTTTCGTTATCTAAATCACCGGAAATTTATGCATAATCCATAACTATCGAGTCGTAAAGTACTTCTTAAAAATCTCTCTATGAAGATAGGAAGACCTACAACTGTACTTCAAATATCCTATAAAATAATACGATCATCGTATCAGCTGATATTAGTCATGATCGCATTGATCATATAGACTATTATGCTTAGACATAGTCCAATATCTTTAGACAGGGGGTCATAGACCAAACTGTCGTTGTCTTATTGGACAACAAGTTTAGACCGTAGGCACTTCATCACTAACGGATGTTTATATTTCGATCATCACATTGATGATACTTGCCATGATCTAATTCGATCATATAGGCTTTAAGGCTTGGACATAGTCCAAATACCTTGACGGCTGGTGTGGTCTCTCAAGTCATACTGCCAGGAGTGTTAACATGTTCTTAGATGTTAACCAGGATTAATTTGTCTTAATGGTTACACGATAATATCGTGATTGCATTGATCATATAGGTTTGGAGGCTTGAACATAGTTCACTACCTCTGGATAGAACGGGTATCTCCCTTAACTATCCTAGTAGAAGGAATAATTACCCTTAACTACCGAAAGTTTTGGCCAATTAATGTGGTCTTGCCACTTGGCAGGGGTAAACCATTAAGAAGATCTTTTGAAATTATTTATCTGATCGATAAAGTTCGAATAAAATTCATACTAATGGTTGATAAAGGATGATATGAATACCTATTTAAAATTTTCAAAATTTCCCATAAATCATTAAGAAATCTACAATAGTGCCCTTATCAGGACCTTCGGTATTTTATATGTCCACAGAGGACTGAAAGAAAATATAAGTCCGTATAAGGACTACTAAATATTATAAGTCTACATAGGGACTACATTGAAACAGTTTGCCCATGAAGGGACTATAATAAAATATCAGGTCTACAAGGGGTTATAAGGAAATATCATGTCCACTAAAGGACTTATAATGAAATCTCTTGCTCACGGAAGGACTATTTAGAAATAACATATCCCCATAGGGATTTAATGAAATGATACGTCCATAAAAGGACTTAAAACAAAGGATCAGTTCATTAGCGAATTATAATAAACAAACGTCCACGTATGGACTACACATGAAGATAAATCCTTATAGGGACTTTGAGGTAATACTAGTCCACGCAGGGACTGAAATGAAAATATAAGTCCGTATAAGGACTATAAGATATGTCAATATGGGGACTTTAGTGAAATGATATATCCTCGGAAGGACTATGGTGAATTATTCTGTCCGCCAAGGAACTTTAATGAAATAATATGTCGACAAAAAGAGTTTAATGAAATGATATGTCTATGAAAAAAAACTATTTTAAAGTATGATGTCCTCGAAGGGACTATTATTGAATATAATGTCCTCGAAAGGACTATATTGAAATATAATGTCCCCAAAGGGATTTTAATAGATAGACGTGTATATTTATGGAGTCTTATCAAAAGAGGTAAGTCTATAAGGACTATGATGTAATAATATGTCCACAAAGGACTACAATAATCAAATGCCCAAACAGGGACTTAAATGAAAAGAAGTATGATGGAAGGAGGGTCTTTAAATGTCTTCATTTCTTTATTCTGATTGCTTCTTCATCTTTATTTATCGTACGAAGTAGCGACTCTGAAGATTTTAGTGAATAAGTAATATTTTAAATCAGGATCCATTGCAGATATAGAATCCAAGGATTCAATGATTAAAGGAATGGCATGGATCACGGATTAGGTTTTGACTAGTATAGTCTAAGTTTGAAATTTGAAAACTCGGAGGTAAGAATTAGGGTTTAATGACATCCACATGTATCATCTTCAATATGGGAGCCTTAGGGACCTTCTGGAATGGACTCCGTAGTCTGGATAAGGGTTTAAACAAGTTTGGTTTTGGGAAAAGGTCCATAAAGTCTTTCCTCCAACTGGTTGCACGCTTATCCTAGTTGTGGTACGATGCTTGGCATTTCTAGGCTTCGGATGTGGAGAATTTTCCATCGACAGCTTACGTGGCAGGCGACATATTCAAAATACATAAAATCAAAAGCAATGTTTACTTAATAGGGATGAGAGCATTCCTATGTTAAGTCTAGACTCAGAAGGTCTAAGGAATGTGCTACAGTGTCATTTGAGATTAAACACCAAAGTCTAGTGTTTAATTCACTCAAACGTTGGCTCTGATACCAACCTGTCAACCTCGATATTTCCACGTATTACCGGTGGGCCTGGTGGAGAGCATCGTGACGTAGTTGATATCATCATGGTCAATAATCACAGTTTAAATGCACAGCGGAAGTCTAAAGTAAAAATATTACAAACCGAATCGAACGTATAATAAAATATTACACAACGGTTGTAAAGTGGATCCACAGGCGGATCAAAACAAAAGAGATATTGCTCAACAGACTTAAAATGATAAAAGCTTGCAAGACTTTTTATTTAATCACTCAGGAGTTTCCAGCCCATTACGCTTAGTACCTGCACTTAACCTTTTTGGAAAAATACGTCAGTTTACACTGGTAAATACAATTAACCGACACTTTTGAAAATATTTAGGAAAATTGATATAAATGCACAAGGCAGAAATATTCTTTTATAACTTGGGAGAATTATTTAAAAATAATCTTGTAAAAGAATTATATGTTTGTTATACATTCAGTAGCCTGGGTTAGAAGTACCGGGTTAAAGATTAATAGACACACCACATAATATAGTCCCACGGCGAGTTATTCTCAACAAGTGGGTATATCTTGTTTTTACATACGCACCAGCAGGTGTATGCCTACACCCCGTGCTTAAGTCGTGGCAATTTCAATGAATGAGCCGAGGATATCCAGGACACGGTCATTAACCCCCCAAAGTCTTAAAACAAATAAAACAGATTAAACGGGTTATCTCAATGATTTAACCATTACTTGATTAAAAATTCAATACTCGACCAAGCGATATTATTAAATACCGTACCCCAAGCCCGTATAAGGGAAAATAAGTTAAAAGTATTTACCTGAGCAAAAATATAATTTTTATCCCAGCCGTATAACAATCAGCAAGTGCAAATAGCTTTTGCTGGGCTCCTAAATCTGGAATGAAGGTTTTAATAACCTATTAGATTCCTAACGGGTCTTATCTAAGTTATAACTTAGACCGGTTAGTTTTAAAGAAAGGTATACGGTTCAAAATGCAAGATTAAGCGAAAACCGAATTAGAATGTGATTTAGACCCGACAAGTATGAAGACTTGTATAATATGGGTAAACTAAACACATTCTGGATTTTGAAGTAAAAATGATAAGGTTTGACCCGTTTCGGTTAATTTATGCAAACTAGTTACATAAACCGTACCGAACGCAAAAAATGCATAACGGGTAACCGAATGAGTCAGTAGGATACCTTCCATTATGCCCAAAACGAATTTAAAATCAATTTAAGCCCCGAAAGGGTATTTTGGTCATTTTAAAGATTATAAAAGAGGTTAAACAACAATCTGAGGTTCTGGTCTAAAATGATCAGTAAAAATATTTATTTTTGCAAGTTATATCAGTAAGATACCATATATATGTGAAATTTATCTTTTATGACCAAACTATGCACCGAAAGGGCATTTTGGTCATTTCACATATGCTTTAAGGGTCAAATTTGGAAATCTGAGTTTAAAACTTTTACTTACTGTTTAAGTATAAAAAATTATTCATAACATCAATAGGTAACAAGTCTTAGGTGCTAAATATGGTTTTAAACCATACTATGCGCCTAAATCGCATAAAAGTCGGTATTTGACGGTATTCGGGTTGATTAAGAAAATTTGAGATTTTGATTAGCCTCTACTATTTAAAATAATTTATTTAATGTATAAAATCAGTAGAAAAAGGTTTGATATGTAAAGGATGTGTAAAACTCATTTTATTAGGAAAAAGGGCATAACCGTCAATTACCGAGTCAATGCAAGAACCCTATGTTATGATCAGTTTAAAATTTAATAAAAATTTCCAAAATCCCTGAATATTATATTACATCAGTGGGTAGAAAGTTTGGTGTCAAAATTTGGGTTTAAATAGGTTTTATGCCAAAAATGCCGTTTAATTAATAAAAGACTTCATTTTACGATATCGAGCATAACTCTCATTTCAGACCAGATTCGGATGTCAAATTTTTAGGACATACTAATATATCAGTAATAAAGGTATTTGTCCTCTCACATTTTCAAAAATCTCGTTTTAATATCAAAAGGGCATAATGGTCAATTTTTAAGCATTTAACGGAAACATGCAATGAACTAGAATTTCTATCGAACCATGTTGTATAAACTTAGAGGGTTATACTAACATCTAATATGGTCCTAAAGGAACCCTAAGGCATATCTAAACTAAGCTAAATCGGGTCAGAACTGAAAGTCAAAGCAAAAGTCAACTTTTGCGACTTTCGGTTGCGAACCGAGCCTAAACTTAGAATTGTCGGGTTGAACATGCTTAGACACGTTCAATTAGTATTTACCAAGTTATTAAAGTGATAAAACTGATTTTATAGCTTCTACGTTATCAGTTAAGAATTTTATTTAAAAACTGACCCGTTTGACTTTTATTTTAATTACTTTGACCCGACAATTAACTAAGCAAACGTGATAATTAGGAGGTGCCCTTTTGAGGGCTTAATACCTACCTAATTACGATCACGTAGCCATGTTCGTTGCGAATACTGGCTCGACCGTTTAAAAGTCAAAGCGTTTATCGTAAACACTTGACTTTTTGGCTTTTTAAGCCAATTAAAATTAACTAGCCACAGGAGGATACTTACAAAGGGTCCAATGGACAGAATAAAACTCAAAAGAGGTTCCCCAAAAGTTCAGGATCCTCTATGTTTGAGAGCAAGAGCAACTTGAATGATATATGTGAGTTGTTTAAATGGATTTCAACCCCTATATATAGTTTTTGAGATGGAAGGGGATCATGACAAGTGTTAGGGTGAGTTAACCAGATTAAAACAGGTGTAATATCAGTTATAAAGTCTGCTGGCAGCCCCTAGAGTAATGGAAATGGTTTTGGGGTTCAATGAATAAAACAAATAGCATGAAAAACAAGCTGCTGCTTGCTATACAGGGGACGCGGCCCGCGTAGACAGCCCTAGTGGGCTTCGCGGCCTGCCTAAACATTGGCCCAGATCTGCAAGTTTGCAGCAAATGCAGTTTTGGTCCTTGTCTTAAATTTCGCGCGCGTAAAACAATTTTAACAGCTGCAAACGCTGTTTTAGATGGCCGAGAAGTACGGCCCAATGGTCCTCGGCTCATGACTCATGCCGGGTCCAGGATAAAGTTTGAGGTTATGTCATAAAAAGTCCTTATAAGTTTTAGTTATTTTTAATTAAAAAAATGATGATCGAATATCAAGCGATCCGACGATTTAACCTCGGTTTGTTCTGCTGATATGTAGCTTGGCAGTCCACAGATGCAGGCTTAGTCAGACATAGTTTCATCACTTGTCAAAAAACAGCCCCTTCATTACCTTGAGCTTCATTTATAATATCGACGCTTTGACACCTAAATTTCTAATTTCACCTAATATGTTAATATAAGGTTCAAAACCTCTAACGGTCAACCTTGGGCGCATTTGGTAGTACGACCAAGCATAGCGGAATTTCCGGTTTAATCAAAAGGCCTCTCAAAGGCGTAGTTTCGCAAGTCGTCGCTTTTAGTCCCTTAATAGCACAAAGTAGCGCGAAATGTCGATCAATGATATCCAAGCCTTTCGTGGCCCATATTGAGTATTCCCGAGCATATACTTAAATATTACAACGCTCCCGTTCGCTTAAATGGTAATCCAAAGGCGTAGATTTAATAATTAACGCTTTTGGTCCCTCTAATGCGCAAACTTGCGCATATCATCGTCTAATAGCATCAAAGCCTTATCTAATCCATATTAGGCATTCTCGAGAGTATTATTAAACATCACGATGCTTCTGGTTCGTAAAAAGGTCATTCAGAGGTATTATTAAACATATTAACGCTTTTAATCCCACTAACTTGCAAAGTTGCGCGTAACTTCACTCATACAATAATTCAAAACATGTAACTTCACTCCGACGTTTCCGCCGTTGGTTGGGGTGTGACAGATTAGCATCAGAGCCATAACTATATGGAATTGGAAAAGTAGGAAAGCTTTTACCTAGTCTATAGTTTTGGAACTTTATCACTATGTGTTCTTTAAAACTACTTGCCTTCTACCTTGCTTGCTTCTTATCTATCCTCTTTGGTCTTTAAATATACATGCCTTTCCTAAGGCTAACACAATACACACTTGGAGGCTTGGTGAAGACGCTCTCATAAGGCAATCGAAACGACTTACCAAAATAGGGGTGATTCCCACATTTGGTGATGACTTTCATCAGCTATACTTTGTATTTTGCACGAAATTCACCCTCAAGTTAGGAGTGATATCCAAATCTTGAAGGAAATTTCCATTTCATATTCTAGTGGACCCTTATCAACTGATAAGTACCAACCACACTAGGGTACGATGTTACCAAGTTAGAGGTGAAACTCGCATCTTGATAACTAGTCCCGCTCTTCGATTTTCAATCTCGCCAAAGTTTCGATTTTCCCAATCGATTAAGGACGTGTAGTAACTAGAAGGACAAATATTGTTAATCGCTCCTCGATGAGAGTATTTGTCTATTAGGCCAAATCAAGTTTCCTTAATTCGAAAAGGACTTCGATTTACCTTGCAATAGTCTTATGTTACGTTCCGTGACAATCTAATTTTTACGTTAAATCTCTTTTATGCTATCTCAATTTTAATGTGTTTTACATTGTACGTTATTTCGTTTCGACGACTGGACGACATGACACATGACGTGCTGTCGTAGTACACGCAAATTTAATCCAAATTACAACTAGTAGATACCAGTAATTGGGTATCGAACATAGGGAGTTTGTGGAAAATGTGTTGATTCTATAGTCTTGCAAATTAACTACAATTAAACTAATGTGCAGAAATTAAAGATCAAGAGTTTGGATTGTTTGATTTAAAAACTAAGTTATCAACTAATTGCTAATCAAGATTGGATTTTTAATTCAGATTATGAGAACAATGACCATCTTAGGTTTCAGTTTCTTTTAACACTTGTGCACAATTCCAACTAGAAAGAGTTACATAGACATAACTCATGTACAAACATTTGTTGTGATAAAAGGGGACAAAGTACTCGGATTATATTAACGCGAGGTTGTTTCCCGATGATCATTCAATCAATATCCAACCCTAACCCTTCCCGTGATATCTCGATTGTCAACGACACCAAGAACGTACGATTTAGACTAGAATTGAAATACCAATTAACAAGCTACAATCAAATATTCATACACCATGATAATCAAAGCAAACACACAAAGTTATCATTCTAGAAATTAGGGAAAATCACACAAGAGTTGTAGAGAAACCTTCACCTAAGATGATCACCACAAATTTAGCCGGGCATTGTTCGGTTGATAATCACAACATCAAAGTTCAAGTTCATATGAATCAAAAACCAAAATGGAATGTTAGAAATTGTTCCCCAAATGATATCCCAAGCTAAAATTCGCCCCCAAAGTGCAGAGAAACGTTCCCAATCATGAATAATGTGAAAAGGCACTTGAAAACGGTTTTAATGAGGCAGTTACGTCTTTTCCTCGCAGCCTCTACCGTAACTTACGGTAGCTACCGTAAGTTACGGTGGCCTTCAAATTGTTACGGTAGATCTCTACTGTGTTACGGTGGGAACCCAAGCTTTTCAGGGCTACCGTAATTTACGGTACCCATCGTAAATTACGGTAGACTCCTGAGTTCTTTGTTTTGTTTCTTCTTTCCTTTCATGCTTGACCCGTTCCACTCCCGTCCATCCAAAGCAGCGATTTATCCAGTTTAAGCTCCAAAACGTACCTGAAACATAAGCAACTGTAGTAATCTAATTCAAGATAATTACGTGATCAAGTGAGGAATAAACTCGTCTTTTAACACCATTAAGGGTTGTAACGTGGCTAGGCGTACGGGTAGGAAATGGAATATATATGTAGTAGCGAGGGACTTTACCCGACCTTTTATTACACAATGAAACAAACAAACAACTAGCAAACTTAAACTTCTATATACACAACAACTCAACATCATTTTTTTTCTCATTGCTTTTTCCATTTTTTCCTTTTCTTTCTCTTTTTTTTTTTCAAGTAAGCAAACATTCAACATAACATCATAACATATCTACACACTACTAAAACAACTACTAACACTATAAGACCGGATCAAGTCGGGTGAATTTTTGGGGAAACTAGCTAAGGGTAACAAATGATAGGCTTTAGGCACAAAAATGGGCAACTAAATGTCCAAACCCCCGCCCCTCTCGCAACCATGCTCATATATATAATTAATAAGGTCCAACCCCCCAAATCCCACACTCGCACTCACCAAGACAAGGATACCTAACTGCCCTTATCCTTTCTACATTCATGTTCAACTAAAGATTCGAACCATATTCAAGCACAAGTTCTAATCCACCCCCACCCGTTGCCACTCTCATCAAAGACAAGTATTATTTATGTACAAGTGTGGCTTCAACTCTCACCAAGAATAAAGGGTATTAAGAGTTGCCGGTGTGCCACTTGGGGTTAGTCCAAGGTGTTCAAATTCTCCCAATATTTTGCTTGATTTAAAAATTTTCAAAAACCTCAAAATTTCCCCCCATCCCCACACTTGGGATACATTGACCCCAATGTATGGTTTTGGGAAGATTTGATCGCTAAAGCTCTTTAACATCAACCAAAAGCTCATAATCTCAAACCACAAATTTCTTTTTGGTATTTTTCATTTTATATTTTTCTTCTTTAAAACATCACACCACCAACTCGCATAACCCAAAACATAACATCACATACCTTGGATTGAAGATGCTAGAACACAAGAAACTCAAAAACTTCAAAGCCCCCCAAAAAATTTGTTTCTAGGGTTTGTAAATCGGACCAGAAAACGATGTTTTCTCACAAATCTCTTCTCAAAATCGGCAAGTATGTGAAATTTCAGTCAAGATAGACTCAAATTTCATAAGATTTGACCAAGAATTGAAGAAGATATGAAGAATTGAAGGTTGGAGAAGGTTGTGGGGTTTTCTTAGATCTTGTGGGGAAGAAGAAAGAGATACGATATGTTTGTGGTTGGGGAATGATGCAGAAAACGAGTGGAAGGGGTTAAAGTCACGTGAGTTATATATATATATATATATATATATATATATATATATATATATATATTATATATATGTAATCGCTGACCTGCTACGATTCTTCAAGTGCCAGAGGCTACCGTAAATTACGGTAGCCACCGTAATTTACGGGTGACCTCTGGCAAAAATTCCCACCGTAACACAGTAGTGTTTCACCGTAACACCAAAATTTTTAAACGCCACCGTAAATTACGGTGCCTACCGTAATTTACGGTAGGCACTGGGCATTCACATTTCGCCAAAAATCTCCATTTTAAGTGCTTCTCTTTGTATTTTTTTAGTTTTTTTGAATTTTTTTGTGTTTTTATAATTTTTCAAAAACATGGAAAAATTACCCTACCCCCTCAAAAATCCCGTGTTGTCCTCAACACAATGCTAGAACTATTCGTGACCCGAACGTCCCCACACTTGTTTCAAACACGAGCTTCGAGCGAATACGTCAATGTGCAACTAACAAAACAAACAAAATAAAAATACTAACTATGTACACTACCAAACCTGGGCCTCTCATGGTTGTTCATCATCTACTGGGCGTAGAATGTAGCCCGCTTTTTCAAGCTTCAAGTTGTTGATGTCGTTCCCTTCCAAGTATGGCTTTAACCGATGGCCATTTACCGTTTATTGTTTGTTGGTTTGCTCATCTTGGATATCCACATCACCAAATCTCCCGACTCGCCGAACAACATATGGGCCCATCCATTTGCTTTTAAGTTTGCCCGCAAACATCTTTAGCCTTGAGTTGTACAACCATACCTTTTGACCCACTTCAAAAGTCTTCTTCCTCAACTTTGCATCATGGACCTTTTTGAGCTTGTCTTTGTAAGCCGATGCACACTCATACGTTTCGTCTCTAATTTCTTCTATTTCACTCAATTGCAACTTCCTCATCTTCCCCGCTTCATCATAGTCCGCATTCACCGTCTTGATTGCCCAATATGCCCGATGAGCTAACTCCATTGGCAAATGACAACCCTTTCCATACACCATCCGGTAAGGTGTTGTGCCAGTTGGAGTTTTGTAGGCCGTCCAGTATGCCCACAACGCATCATCTAATTTGCTAGACCAATCCTTCTTATCCGTTCGAACCGTCTTCAAGAGAATTTCTTTAATTTGACGGTTGGACACTTCGACTTGTCCACTAGTTTGCGGATAATAAGGTGTAGCAATCTGGTGATTCACACTATACCGCTTCAACACTTTTCTGAAATTAAAGTTCTTGAAATGCGAACCACCATCACTTATGATAACTCTGGGAATACCAAAACGGGCAAAGATGTTGGATTGAACAAATTTACAAACAACCGAATGGTCATTTGTTCTTGTTGCAATAGCTTCAATCCACTTCGAGACGTAGTCCACCGCCACCAAAATGTATAGGGACCCATTAGAATTCGGGAAGGGACCCATAAAGTCAATGCCCCATACATCAAATATTTCCACAACCAAAATTGGTTGCAATGGCATCTCGTCCCTCTTTGAAATGCTTCCCATCCTTTGACAATTTACACAATTTCTTGCAAATTCACACGCATCCTTGAAAATTGTGGGCCAATAAAACCCACACGAGAGAACCCGGTAGCCCGTTTTATGCCCGCTAAAGTGACCTCCACATGCGGATGAATGGGCATGTAACACCCCGTGTTTTCGAATGTCAAAGTCAAAGTCAAAGTCCAAGTCAACTTTGACTTCTTTGACTGTAATTAGTCGATTCTATGTTTATTTGTATTATGTGGAGTAAGTGTTGTAATCAAGGAAGAATCGAGGTAATCAAATGTTTAATCAACGCGAACCGATTTACGACTGTGAATAGTAGGAAGTAACAATGCGATAAAGCTAGCTAATCAGTAATCAAACCGATCTAACAATCATCAAACTCGAAACTCGAACTATGCGAACTTGGTATTATATTACTTGTGTGTGTACCTTATGTGTTACCTGTGCGTGTTTACTTTATGTTTTGTGTGGTATTCAATCAAATCAATTGAAACTCGAATTGAAACTCGAAACTCAAATCGAATGCAATCGAAATCGAATCAAGAGGAATGATAACGTAAGGGTAGGATGTAATATGGATGATTGTATGTTAGATATAGTAGTTGGGACTGAAAGTAAATTGAATAGAAAACTCTATCGTACTCGTATCGTCTTCAATCGAAACCGAAATATTGAAAATCGTCGCACCGAACCCTCGAACTAGGATGTTGATCGATCAGGCTATCAGCCGATCGAACAGCCCAGTAGATCGAACAGACTGTTCGATCGAGCAGGCTGTCCGATCGGAGAAGCCTGGCCGATCGGCCAGCCCTTTCCTCTTTTGGAGCCTATAAATAGGGCTGTCATTGTCATCCTTTCCACTTTTGGAAAGCTCTGACCGACCAGCTCGTGCTCCTCCTTCTTTTCTCAGATTTCTTCCATTTCCGGTAAGTTTTCATCCTAAATCTTGTACTTTCTTGATCAAAACACACTCCCACACCTTTCTATCTTTCGAATCTTGATTTCTAACCGTGAAATCATCAAGATCTAAGCATTCTTGGATGATGTCATCAAGGTGTTCTTCAAGAACATCATGCTTTGGCCTCAATCCACCATGAATAGCTCAGATTTAACCGATTTCCACATAAACAAGCTAAGATCTACCAAAGATCTAAACATTTACATGGTGTGAAGGATTGAAAGAAGAATTCCAACTTTCTTTCAACTCTTTTACACTCAATGCCTTCAAAACTGGTTGAAACGGAGCTTGAACCAACATACTAATAATTCTAGCAGTTGTGTGGTTCAAGATTCGGATTCTAACCACGAGGTTCACCGATTTCAGGTTAAACTTCAACCTCTAGTTCTGAACCGTTCACCGGCCGGATTTGGGTGATTCCTGTCCGAGCAAGGGGAAACAAGTAAGAATGAAGGTCCCATAGTTCAGCTCGTTGTCAAACTACCTCAATATAACGTCAGATAATCAGAACAGCCAAGTGTTAGACGAGCAGGCCGACCAGGTCAGGATGCTGGTCGAACGGTCAGGCTATTCGAACGAACAGCCCAACCGATCGGACATACCAGCCGATCGACCAGGCCAGCCGATCGGCTAGCATGTGGCCCACAACTTGACTACTTCATGAAGTATAGTATTGAACGAGGTACTGTTCGATCGAACCACTGTTTGTCAACATTACTCCTCGGATCATGAGATACTATGCTTCAACCCTTGATGGATTTTCGACTTGTTCGTCGTATTGGAATGCCACCCGATCGAGCATGCTGTTCGATCGAGTATGCTGTTCGATCGAGTGACATCCTACTGAGGACTATTACAGAAGTGTCTAACCGATCGGTTATACCGGCCGATCGAACATGTTATTCGATCGATCGACCTGAAAGGTAAGAACACTTCAGTGTTCTCAAATACTACAACGAAAACTTCAAAAGGTCAAACAATCATACATAAACACATCTTACTCATAGGAAGAAACAATCCACTCGAACAGTCCAGCCGATCGAGCCTACCGGCCGATCGAACAAACTGCCCGAACGAACGACCCGTTCGATCGAACCTGCTGTTCGATCGACCAGACTGTTCGATCCACTTACACTTGTTTCCAACTTACGTGTTATTCTTCGTTATGCTATCGAACTGTTCAGGCTAACCCTACTCTCAAGCGCTCCCTTCAATCCACAAATCAATCGTTGTGAGTATACTCGATCCCTTTTTGCTTTTAGCACTTTTGGGTGTTACATACGTTACCTATATCAAAACACAATCGATCACACTACTCGAACTATTTGAACGCTGACCAATATGCATGTATTACGTGACTAAATGAATGCTTGTTGATTGTGTTTACACGTGGAATGCTGTCTACCTGCCTTAACGACGTAGTACTATAGTTTGGACTCAGCACCCGTTCACACGGGGGTTGTTAAGGACAATTACTTGCATGGATTACGGTGGTAATCATGTATTGCGAACCGTCTCGGACGGTCAACCCGCAGTCATTGGTATCGATAGATCCATGTCGATAATTAACATGCTTCGTTTTCCTCTGTGTACGTGCTGGTTATGCGTAAACTATTCGAACTCTATATGCTATTATCAAACTTGTATGCTCACCTTTACATTATATGTATTGACTTTATTTTAACGTATGTGATAGGTAATTAGGATGCTTATCTGCTAGGAAAGCGAGGCTAGAATAAGTTTCTAGAGCCCAACAAATAGTTGTCGGTAGATCTTAAAAGAAGGGTCTCTAGAAGCAGATAAACAACTGTTGTACTTATGTTTTATTTTCTATTTAAACATGAGTCGTCGGAATAGAATATTTGACTAGTTGTTATCTGTAATAATTTGTTTGTTATTTGGGACACGGTATGGGACGTGTTATTTAAACTGAATAGTGATAATAATTGTTATGGAAACTTCTGGACAATCTGTTTCGCTCAGTGCCATGCCCCGATGATTCCGCCATCGGTTGGGGTGTGACACATTGGTATCAGAGCCATAACTATAGGGAATTAGGCAAGACACGACCTAGTCCAGGTCGTTGTCTTAGAGACCTAGACTATAGTTAGGAACCGACAAGACCCAGTTAGGTGTTATAATCAGGTACTCTTCACTATCACTGCACTCGAATTTTCAAATAAGATCAAGCGATTTAGTCAGGATTAGGTGTGAAAACCGCAAACTCCCGACTAGATTACTTGACTAATGCCGATTTCATCAATTTACCTATGCTTTTCTCATAATTTTCAACAACAAAGGAGGAAAATTATACCAAATTAGGAGTGAAATCCATATTTTGATGAATAATCTCCTCAATTTTATTACAACAAGGAAGAAATTGCTAAGCCAGGGGTGAAATCCTAACCTTGGTAGTTTGTTCCGGATTTTATTAATTCTCACCAAAGCCTCGATGGACTCCAACGACTTGTACAAACGAAGTATGGCCTAGGGAATACATGTTCGATGCCCAAGAATCGAGGCAACAACACGAGCCCGAACGTTGAAAGTGACGACAAGTCTATAGTGAATAGTCGAACCACTTGGGGTAGTCGATGTCTAGTAGCCGCAGACAATCCATCTCTCGATTTTAGGTGTTTCGATTTTGAACCCGCTGTTGCCTACTCTGATTGTTCGTTGATTTTGCGTGTTTTATGTGAATTTACCTGTTTATGTGTTTAAACTTTTGAAAGCTTTATTCGATTTTGCTATCACTTCGATCGACACACACGAACCGCATTGCCTTTCTACCTCAAAACGCTAACAAATCGTTATGAACTTAGGCGGTACTATGCTACGATATACGATCATACTATACTCGACATTCTATACGATTATACTATGCTACTCGATATACTATACGAACGACACACGAGCATTGAATGATAGGATTTTGAGGCAGTCAGAATACTCTGTGTGCTAATAGGAGAACTACGTGCTTAACTGCATCTGTGATTAGAGGTATATGTGCTTCTGTGCTTAGGTGTCTCTGTGCTTTACGTGCTTATGTGCTTCTGTGATTACGTGAATCTGTGGTTATGTGCCTACATGTTTATGTGATGCATGTTTCGACGTGTTTCTAAACTTTAGTAAGTAGTAGACGTGTGAGGTGAGATTCGATTTGTTGTGTCTGAGACATACGACGATGTCTATTGCAGACCATGTCGTCATCCGGACACCGAACCCCACTCACTCGCCAAGAGAAGAGAGACAGACGTCTCGCTGCTATCATTGCCAAGAGTGTGGCAAAAGCTGTGAGTGATGTCTTTGAAAACGCCAGCAAATCGTATGAGGAGTCGCGAATCGATGCTCCCAAAGATACCAACAAGACTGGCTTCAGCTTCAAACAGTTTAAAGCATGCGGACCTAAAGTGTTCACCGGAGAAGATGGCCCTACTGCCATGTTTCAATGGTTTGATTCAGTCGAAGTCACTCTGCGCCAAAGCGGCTGTCCTGAAAATCTCCGCACCCTCAATGCTACAGGCGTCTTCCGGTCCTGAGCTCCAGACTGGTGGACGGCCGAACGAAACAAGCGCGGAAATGATGCAGCTTATGAGCTGACTTGGGAGGAGTTAAAGGCAATCATGATGGACGAATTTTGCCCTCCCCATGAACGCCAAAAGCTGGTGGATGAGTTTTGGAACATAAAGCAGAAGGATGGAGACAACGCTGCTTTAACTGCACGCTTTAAACAGCTCAGCATCATTTGTCCCGATCAAGTCAAGACGTCAGACATGACCATCAAGAAGTACATTCGAGCCCTACCCGACTGCGTTGCCGATTTTGTTCATGCCGCCAAGACATCAACAATCGAGGAGACTTACTTGCTTGCCGCTGAGATCAACGACAAGCGGGTAAAAGCTGGTTTCTGGGATAAGCATACCAAGTCTCTGCATCAAGCCACCACCATATCAACCGTCGATGCCACCACTGCTCAACCCTCCAAGTCGTCAAGAAGAAAGAAGAAGCACAACAACAACAGCTCCAGCAACAAGAACTGTGCTGTGGCAACAACTGCTGCCCCTGTGCAAGCCGTACCGGCTCAGCAGCAGTCTCGCCACCGACAAGCTCCAGTGATCAATGCGCCGCCAGCTAAGCGCGCTTACACAGGTCCCCACCCACTCTGCCCGACATGCTCATACCATCATCCGGTGGGAATCGCCTGTCGTTTCTGCGCCCACTACAACCTCTACGGGCATTTCACTGCGAATTGTCGCTATGGTCCCCGTCAAGCCCCAGTTCAAGCCGCCGCTCATCAAGCTCTACTCCCAGCCCCTCGAGTCTACTTTGCATGTGGTGACCCTAACCACTTTGCAAACATGTGCCCGAACAGGGTTGTGAAACAAGAGCCCCAGCAACAGCAACAATAGCAGCAGCCTCAGCAGCAACAGCAAGCAGCCCGTGCCAGAACCTTTTACATCAACGCCCGTCAAGCCAAGGCTGACAACAACGTGGTTAATGGTACGTTCCTTGTGAATGGTATTTATGCATCATGTTTGTTTGATACTGGAGCCGATAACTGCTTTGTGTCATTTGAATTCGAGAAGCTCCTTAGTCGTAAACGTTCTCATCTTCCCTCATCATTCGAAGTCGAAGTTGCTACTAGAAGAACCGTCGCTGTTAACTCTGTTCTTCGTGATTGTACCCTCGAGCTCAACAATCACATTTTCCCAATCGACCTTATTCCGATGCAACTCGGAAGTTTTGACGTCATAGTAGGCATGGACTTTCTTCGCGAAAACCATGCTGAAGTTGTGTGTTTCGAGAAGATGATTCGATTCTCGCTCGCGAATGGTGATATATTATGTGTGTACGGTGAAACAGCTTCGAAAGGTCTCAAACTTATGTCATACGTCCAAACTAGCAAGTACCTCCGCAAGGAATACATCGCTTTCTTGGCTAACATTGTAGTAGCGGAGAAGGAAAAGAAAAAGAAGGTTGAAGTCAAAGACGTTCCAGTGGTTCGTGAATTTCCTCAGGTGTTCCCTGATGATCTTCCCGGACTACCACCAAGTCGTGATATCGACTTTCGTATCGACCTTATTCCTGGAGCTAACCCTGTTGCCAAAGCCCCTTATCGACTCGCGCCATCCGAAATGAGGGAGCTCTCAAACCAACTCCAGGAGCTACTTGAAAAAGGCTTCATTCGCCCGAGCACCTCTCCTTGGGGCGCGCCAGTCCTCTTCGTCAAAAAGAAGGATGGGTCGTTCCGGATGTGCATTGATTATCGGGAGTTGAATAAGCTGACCATCAAGAACCGTTATCCTCTACCCCGAATCGACGATTTGTTTGATCAGCTACAAGGTGCATCGTGTTTCTCGAAGATCGATTTACGTTCAGGTTATCATCAGTTGCGCATACAAGAGGAGGATATACCGAAAACAGCCTTTCGAACTCGATATAGCCATTACGAATTCGTGGTTATGCCTTTTGGTCTAACCAATGCACCCGCGGTTTTTATGGATCTGATGAATCGCGTGTGTAAACCTTATAATGATCGTTTTGTCATCGTGTTCATCGACGATGTCTTGATTTATTCCAAATCGAAAGCCGAACACGCGCAACATCTACGTTTGGTTCTCGAGTTATTCCAGGGGAACCAACTCTATGCCAAGTTCTCCAAGTGTGAATTCTAGCTGGAGGAGGTTCAGTTTCTGGGTCACATCGTGAATAGTCAGGGAATTCATGTCGATCCCGCGAAGATTGAAGCAGTTAAGAGCTGGATTATGCCTAAGAACCCGTCTGAAGTTCGTTCTTTCCTCGGGTTAGCAGGCTATTACCGACGATTCATCGAAGGATTCTCTAAGATCGCTGTGCCGCTTACCGCCCTTATCCATAAAGACAGGTCTTTTGTTTGGGGAACCGAGCAAGAATCTGCTTTTCAAACCCTTAAGCGCAAGCTCTGCAATGCTCCTGTTCTCACATTGCCGGACGGAAACCACGATTTCATTGTCTACTGTGATACTTCCAACCTTGGTCTTGGTTGTGTCCTCATGCAACGAGACAAGGTTATAGCATACGCATCTCGTCAGCTCAAAATCCACGAGAAGAACTATACAACCCATGACCTTGAGCTAGGCGCAGTTGTTTTTGCATTAAAGATTTGGCGACACTACCTGTATGGTACCAAGTGTACGATCTTCACTGATCACAGGAGTCTACAACATATCTTTAATCAAAGGGAACTTAACATGCGTCAACGCCAATGGGTAGAACTTCTTAACGATTACGACTGTGAGATTTGTTATCACCCGGGCAAGGCAAATGTTGTAGCCGACGCAGTCAGCAGACGGAGTTATTTGCTCAGTATTCACAATACCCAAGCCCAGCACAACCTCGAAGCTCTCATCCGCGAAGCCCAGCATGCTTGTTTTAATGAACGCACTTTGAAGAAGGAAAGAATCTACCATGATGGAGCTCAGCTTGTAAGCAAAGCAGATGGGATTTTCTATTATCTGGACCGAATTTGGATCCCTAAGCGGACAGATTTGCGAAATATTATAATGAACGAAGCCCACAAGTCCTGATACTCTATTCATCCCGATGCCGATAAGATGTACGAGGATCTTCGTTACAAGAACTGGTGGCCGGGTATGAAACGGGATATCACTCTCTATGTTGGAAGTTGCCTGACTTATGCGAGAGTTAAGGCTGAACATCAACGACCCTCTAGCTTACTCGAACAACCTCCAATCCCCATATGGAAGTGGGAGAGTATAGCTATGGATTTCATAACCAAACTTCCACCCACGCCATCAGGTCACGACAGCATTTGGGTTATAATAGATCGACTGACCAAATCAGCCCACTTTTTGCCAATACGGGAAGACTACAAGGTAGAACGACTAGCCCGAATCTACACCAACGAGATCATTTGTAATCATGGTACGCCTCGTGACATCATTTCAGACCGTGATGCTCGGTTTACTTCACGATTGTGGGAAACGTTTCAAGCGGCCCTTGGTACGTCGCTTAACCTGAGTACTGCATTCCATCCTCAAACCGATGGACAGACTGAAAGAACGATCCATACTCTTGAAGACATGCTCCGCGCGTGTGTCAGAGACTTCAGTGGTAGTTGGAACAAATACCTACCGCTGGTCGAATTCTCGTACAACAACAGCTATTATGCCAGCATACAAATGGCACCATTCGAGGCCTTATATGGAAGAAGATGTCGTTCGCCTGTTATGTGGCACGAGATCGGTCATTCGCAATTAACCGGTCCCGAGTTACTACAAGAAACGACTGACAAAATCCTCCAGATTCGAGACAACTTGGCAAAGGCTAGGGATAGACAGAAAAGTTACGCTGATAGAAGACGCAAGCCCCTTGAATTTGACGTTGGCGACTACGTACTCCTAAAGGTATCACCTTGGAAGGGTGTGGTCAGATTCGGCAAGAAAGGGAAACTAGCGCCTCGATATGTTGGACCTTTTAAGATTCTGGAAAGGATCGGAAAAGTCGCCTACAGACTCGAACTATCGGAGGAACTTAGTAACGTCCACCCGACTTTCCATGTGTCGAACCTCCGAAAATGCCTAGCTGACCATGATCTGATTATACCCCTCGACGATCTTCAGGTCAACGAAACACTACACTTCATGGAAAAGCCTGTCGAAATCATGGATCGCCAAACCAAGCAACTCATGCGCTCGCGCATCCATATCGTGAAGGTCCGATGGGAAGGCAAACGAGGCGCGGAGTTCACTTGGGAACTCGAAGGCGATATGAAGGCCAAGTACCCGCAGTTGTTCAAGTAAAGATCTGAAGCATCAAATTGGTAATTCACGGTGCTGTGCAGCTTTGAGCCTAATTTCGGGACGAAATTCCCTAAACAAGGGGAGGCTGTAACACCCCGTGTTTTCGAATGTCAAAGTCAAATTCAAAGTCCAAGTCAACTTTGACTTCTTTGACTGTAATTAGTCGATTCTATGTTTATTTGTATTATGTGGAGTAAGTGTTGTAATCAAGGAAGAATCGAAGTAATCAAATGTTTAATCAACGCGAACCGATTTACGACTGTGAATAGTAGGAAGTCACAATGCGATAAAGCTAACTAATCAGTAATCAAACCGATCTAACAATCATCGAACTCGAAACTCGAACTATGCGAACTTGGTATTATATTACTTGTGTGTGTGCCTTATTTGTTACCTGTGCGTGTTTACTTTATGTTTTGTGTGGTATTCAATCAAATCAATCGAAACTCGAATCGAAACTCGAAACTCAAATCGAATGCAATCAAAATCGAATCAAGAGGAATGATAACGTAAGGGTAGGATGTAATATGGATGATTGTATGTTAGATATAGTAGTTGAGACTGAAAGTAAATTGAATAGAAAACTCTATCGTACTCGTATCGTCTTCAATCGAAACCGAAATATCGAAAATCATCGCACCGAACCCTCGAACCAGGCTGTTGATCGATCAGGCTATCAGCCGATCGAACAGCCCAGCCGATCGAACAGGCTGTTCGATCGAGCAGGCTGTCCGATCAGAGAAGCCTGGCCGATCGGCCAACCCCTTCCTCTTTTGGAGCCTATAAATAGGGCTGTCATTGTCATCCTTTCCACTTTTGGAAAGCTCTGACCGACCAGCTCGTGCTCCACCTTCTTTTCTCAGATTTCTTCCATTTCCGGTAAGTTTTCATCCTAAATCTTGTACTTTCTTGATCAAAACACACTCCTACACCTTTCTAACCTTGAAATCATCAAGATCTAAGCATTCTTGGATGATGTCATCAAGGTGTTCTTCAAGAATATCATGCTTTGGCCTCAATCCACCATGAATAGCTCGGATCTAACTGATTTCCACATAAACAAGCTAAGATCTACCAAAGATCTAAACATTTACATGGTGTGAAGGATTGAAAGAAGAATTCCAACTTTCTTTCAACTCTTTTACACTCAATGCCTTCAAAACCGGTTGAAACGGAGCTTGAACCAACATACTAATCATTCTAGCAGTTGTGTGGTTCAGGATTCGGATTCTAACCACGAGGTTCACCGATTTCGGGTTAAACTTCAAACTCTAGTTCTGAACCGTTCACCGGTCGGATTTGGGTGATTCCTGTCTGAGCAAGGGGAAACAAGTAAGAATGAAGGTCCCATAGTTCAGCTCGTTGTCAAACTACCTCAATATAACGTCAGATAATCAGAACAGCCAAGTGTTAGACGGGCAGGCCGACCAGGTCAGGATGCTGGCCGAACGGTCAGGCTATTCGAACGAACAGCCCAACCGATCGAACATACCAGCCGATCGACCAGGCCAGCCGATCGGCTAGCATGTGGCCCACAACTTGACAACTTCATGAAGTATAGTATTGAACGAGGTACTGTTCGATCGAACCACTGTTTGTCAACATTACTCCTCGGATCATGAGATACTATGCTTCAACCCTTGATCGATTTTCGACTCGTTCGTCGTATTGGAATGCCACCCGATCGAGCATGCTGTTCAATCGAGTATGTTGTTCGATCGAGTGACATCCTACTGAGGACTATTACAGAAGTGTCTAACCAACCGGTTATACCGGCCGATCGAACATGCTGTTTGATCGATCGACCTGAAAGGTAAGAACACTTCAGTGTTCTCAAATAGTACAATGAAAACTTCAAAAGGTCAAACCATCATACACAAACACATCTTACTCATAGGAAGAAACAATCCACTCGAACAGTCCAGCCGATCGAGCCTACCGGCTGATCGAACAGACTGCCCGAACAGATTGACTAGCCGAACGAACGACCCGTTCGATCGAACCTGCTGTTCGATCGACCAGACTGTTCGATCCACTTACACTTGTTTCCAACTTACGTGTTATTCATCGTTATGCTATCGAACTGTTCCGGCCAACCCTACTCTCAAGCGCTCCCTTCAATCCACAAATCAATCGCTGTGAGTATAGTCGATCCCTTTTTGCTTTTAGCACTTTTGGGTGTTACATACGTTACCTATATCAAAACACAATCGATCACACTACTCAAACTATTTGAACATTAACCAATATGCATGTATTACGTGACTAAATGAATGCTTGTTGATTGTGTTTACACGTGGAATGCTGTCTACCTGCCTTAACGACGTATTACTATAGTTTGGACTCAGCACCCGTTCACACGGGGGTTGTTAAGGACAATTACTTGCATGGATTACAGTGGTAATCATGTATTGCGAACCGTCTCGGACGGTCAACCCGCAGTCATTGGTATCGATAGATCCATGTCGATAATTAACATGCTTCGTTTTCCTCTGTGTACGTGCTGGTTATGCGTAAACTATTCAAACTCTATATGCTATTATCAAACTTGTATGCTCACCTTTACATTATATGTATTGACTTTATTTTAACGTATGTGACAGGTAATTAGGATGCTTATCTGCTAGGAAAGCGAGTCTAGAATAAGTTTCTAGAGCCCAACAAATAGTTGTCGGTAGATCTTAAAAGAAGG